>NW_027466470.1:250000-290000 GCF_050575085.1 Anarhichas minor | reverse complement strand
TGTGTCTGTGTGTGTGTCTGTGTGTGTGTGTGTCTGTGTATGGGTGTGTGTGTCTGTGTGTGTCTGTGTGTGTGTGTCTGTGTGTGTGTATGGGTGTGTGTGTGTCTGTGTGTGTGTCTGTGTGTCTGTGTGTGTGTATTGGTGTGTGTGTGTCTGTGTGTGTCTGTGTGTGTGTGTCTGTGTGTGTGTAGGGGTGTGTGTGTGTCTGTGTGTGTGTGTCTGTGTGTGTGTATGGGTGTGTGTGTGTCTGTGTGTGTGTGTGTGTGTGCATGATCTTCCTGCTGTCGGGTGAGTTACGTAATCCTGGATTAGTGTGTTGAGATCAACACTGATGACAACATTGGACTTGTTTCCGTGGCGATTGTAAATACAGATCCAGAGGTGGAAAGTAACTAAGTACATTTACTCAAAGCTGTACTTAAGTACTTACAGTAAGTACAGCTTTGAGGCACTCGTACTTCACTTACGGCCGTACGGAGTTTCACTTCAGTTACATTATGATGATGCGTTCAGGCTCTGCTCTTGAAGGTAAAAAACATTTAAAATGTTCTGAAGTCAGTAAACCATCAGAAATACTAAATGTTATATTTTTACTTTGTTCTATTTATATCTTTTAGTTCTATAAATATCTATTTTATATTCATAAACATCTCCTTCAAACTACTGGACTTATTCTAGTTTATCACCAAAACTACATTTTACAGATGACATGTGAACACATCATGATAACGTTATAATGTACCTTCAGCCAGTACTCATGTTCACTGAGCAGAGCCTGAAGGCATCATGATGTAAATGAAGTGAACCTCCTGTTGGTTAGCCGTTAGCGGTGCTGCTAACGTTACTAGCTCTCCTCCTGTTGGTTAGCCGTTAGCGGTGCTGCTAACGTTACTAGCTCTCCTCCTGTTGGTTAGCCGTTAGCGGTGCTGCTAACGTTACTAGCTCTCCTCCTGTTGCTTTAAACACTGATTGGTTGTTTACAATGAAACATGATCAGAGACTAGAAACACATGTTCTACTGAGTCAGTACAACTTTATTTACACTGTGATGGTTAACGTTAAACTTTATTTACACTGTGATGGTTAACGTTAAACTTTATTTACACTGTGATGGTTAACGTTAAACTTTATTTACACTGTGATGGTTAACGTTAAACTTTATTTACACTGTGATGGTTAACGTTAAACTTTATTTACACTGTGATGGTTAACGTTAAACTTTATTTACACTGTGATGGTTAACGTTAAACTTTATTTACACTCTGATGGTTAACGTTAAACTTTATTTACACTGTGATGGTTAACGTTAAACTTTATTTACACTGTGATGGTTAACGTTAAACTTTATTTACACTGTGATGGTTAACGTTAAACTTTATTTACACTCTGATGGTTAACGTTAAACTTTATTTACACTGTGATGGTTAACGTTAAACTTTATTTACACTGTGATGGTTAACGTTAAACTTTATTTACACTGTGATGGTTAACGTTAAACTTTATTTACACTGTGATGGTTAACGTTTGACTCAGATTTCTCTGATCTCATGTGTCATCAGGATGAGAATCACAGCAGTGTTTTTAATCCTTCAGTTAAAAGGTGGAGTTTGTTCAAACCTGATCATGTGACCTCAGAGCAGAAAAATCTTCCTGTAACACACACACACACACAGGAAGGGCTGGTCTCCTGCATTATGATGGAAACCTGATCCCCTGCTGTTAGAGGAGGAGGAAGCACTAACTGACCACACACACACACACACACACACACACACACACACACACACACACACACACACACACACACACACACACACACACACACACACACACACACACACACACACACACACACACACACACACACACACACACACACACACACACACACACACACACACACACTGCTTCTTTATATTTTTAGCTACAAACAAACAACAAACAACAAACTGACACAAAACTCTGTACGTATTACTACTAAAATTATTATTATTATTGGATGTCACACATGAATGTCTGCTGACAGCTGATCACATTAATATTCACTTCTTAAAATCAAACAATGGGTCCTTTTACAGAAAAATGACCGTGTTAACTGGTGCCTCTTGCAGGAGTCAAACCTCCGGTTCTTTAAAGTGAAGTCAGAGCTTCATGTGTTAAAGCTGCATTCTCTCTAGTGTCCAGCAGGGGGCGACTCCTCTGGTTGTATAGAAGTCTATGAGAAAATGACTCTACTTCTCTCTTGATTTATTACCTCAGTAAACATTGTAAACATGAGTTTATGGTCTCAATCTCTAGTTTCAAGTCTTCTTCAATACAGCATGATGTTCATTTAGTACATTATGGTCCATTTAGAGTCAAACAGACCATAAAGCAGGGGATGCTTTAGGGCGGGGCTACACAGTGATTGACAGGTCTCTCCCAGAGACGTATACAGCGTCTCTACGTCACTCCTCCTCAGTCCAGATATGGTCACTTCCTGTTCACTGGTTGTAAAA
Source organism: Anarhichas minor (assembly GCF_050575085.1). Taxonomy (NCBI): domain Eukaryota; kingdom Metazoa; phylum Chordata; class Actinopteri; order Perciformes; family Anarhichadidae; genus Anarhichas; species Anarhichas minor. The sequence continues at coordinate 287,502 of NW_027466470.1, read as the reverse complement.
AAACAAGATGGTGACGGCCAGAACGCCGAACTCGAGGCTTCAAACCAAAGTGTGTCGTCATGACGACTCCGTCCATTTCTTACAGAAAAAGACTTCAATCAGTTTTAAATATGTGTAATTATTTTAGATATTTGGATTCTGGAAACAGTTCTAACCAGTTTTAATTTGTTTAGCTGAGAATGTATTTTATAGATTTTTTAACTTCTCGTGTTGCTGCTCAAGAAACACTATTTATTTACAGACGAGAAAAGTAAAGAAACGTGATTTATTTTCTTAATTCATTGTTTTTTTTCTTATAAAATAATCAAAAACAAGCGATAAGAATCCTAATATCAATAAAACCATAACGATGCTCGTCTCTAGTGTGGAAGCTCTCGGACACAAATACTGATAAAATCTAAATAACTTCAATCAAAAATAATTTATACATGTTTACTATCAGCACCGTTTGTCTCAGGATTCTTAGAAAGATGATCAATTTGTTTAAAATAAATATAAATATATATATATATTTCCGGGTGAATTAAATTGTTTACAGGATGTTCATATAATATATTCATATGCAGAGATCCGTCTCTCACTCACACACACACACACACACACACACACACACACACACACGGTCCTACCTGAACCTCAGAGTTTTAGAGAGCTGAGCTCTTCGAGCTCTCCGTAGGAGAGAAGACGAACCGTCCATCAGGAGTTAGAGCTCAGAGCTGACTGAGGCGAGGGAGGCTGAGTGTGTGTGTGTGTGTGTGTGTGTGTGTGTGTGTGTGTGTGTGTGTGTGTGTGTGTGTGTGTAGCATTATCCTGCTGTCCAGCTGGCTGACATTCTGTTGACTATAAAGCCACACACACTCTAAACTCTGTACAGATGCAGCGGGTCATCGTTCATGATGACGATGTTATTGATTTTAATGGTAACGTTCTCTTATTATAATATTATTTATGATTTTGTGATGTTTTTCTGGCATCGAGGATGTAAAAGTTTCTTTAAAGCAGAAATTAATGTATTAAACTGAAACATAAAATAATATAAATTGTATTTATTTTGTTTCGCCCAAAATCACAAATTTGCCCCAGAGGAAAAAAGAACAATATGTACTGAAACAATAACAGATTAAAAATGATGTAACCTCAAGATTATGTCATAATGTTGTGTATTCATTTATTCATTTGTTATTTTTCTACTTTTCCTATTTCTTTATTTATCTATTTAATGTTCTATTTTGCATTTGTTCTACTTATTTTTTATATATATTATATATATATAATCCATTTTTATCTTATTAAAATTAATTAATCTATTTATTTTTTCTTCTCTTTTCCATTTTTTATGTTGATTTGTTTATCTATTTATTCTGCAAGTAATCCGATTACCATTATTCACCCATAAACATAACAAAAAGCCAAATGAGTAGTCATCTGAGAGAGAGAGAGAGAGAGAGAGACAGAGAGAGAGAGAGAGTGAGAGAGAGACAGAGACAGAGAGAGAGAGAGAGAGAGAGAGAGAGAATGAGAGAGAGACAGACAGAGAGAGAGAGAGAGAGACGGCCTGCCAGTAAAACCAGAGCAGTTACTGCTGGGAAGACTGGGAGGGCTAATGGAGGAGGAGGAGCAGGAAGAGGTAAAAGAAAAAAAAGATGGAAGAATAAGAAGAAAGGAGAGAGAAGAGGAAGAAGAAGAAGAAGAAGAGAGGTTACCTGTCGGCGTCAGCCGGCCGCAGAGCCGGCAGCTTGAAGCTGGTGTTTCTGTCCAGTTTGGTTTGACTCTTGGTCCTCTTGATGGACCCTTTGAGACGCTTACTGAAGAAACCCTGAGGGTCACACAGAGGAAAGAGGACACCATCAGTTACACTGGAGGGTCTGATACTGGACATCTTCTGGAGACAACCAACACCCAGTGAAGTTCACAGTAGCTGATGTGAGGTGAACAGGAAGTGGTCAACCATTCTCTAATCAAAACAGAATTTCAGGCTAAAAGTAGCTCCAACTGGGAGTTTAACGGGAAAAATAAGCTGCATGTTGAAAACATTTTCGTGATGAAGAAGCTGAGAGACGTTACAGGACGTCCAGGAGACACAGTAACTCACCCATCAGCCATCTGTACAGGAGGCTGATGGGTGAGTTGTTACAGAGAAGGAGAGGAGATGACAGAGTTACAATAAAATAGATTAATTTGTCGCCTGAACCATGTCACGAATGTCACGAATATGTCACGACTATTCCGCGACTATGTCACGACTATTTCATGACGTGGCGTGAGACGGTGTCACTAAATCTGTCACCGGTAGCAGACTGTGAGGGAAAGTGTTGCTGTTTTATGATTAAATGAATCATAACTATTTTCATAATCGATTGATCAGTTTGATCATTTAGCAGTTGTGACAGTAAACTGAACAACTTTAAATTGAGGAGAAAACATTTTTAACCCTTTTATAGACCGAACAACAAATAAAATCGATTTTAACATTCTATTAATCGTTCAGGTCATTTCCTGAGTTTCTATGTTCTTTAACTTGAGATCATGAAACGTTAATGTTTTGTGGAGCTGCTGCTTGTTTTATGGATCAATCAGAAACATTCATCAGATCAATTAATCACGAAAACTAACGGAACATTTACTTCATGGACCACAGCATGAGTCATCGCTCTGAGTCAGCTGATCATCTTATCTGACGGACAAACACGACCACACACACATCAGTGTGTGTGTGTGTGTGTGTGTGATCAGACTCTGATCAGACTCAATCAGATCCTGCGTGACGATAAAAAGCTCCGTGCAGAACAGAGGAAGTGAGCGGCCTCGTTTCCTGAGATATTAATATCCTCAAACACACCTCCTGCCCCTCCCACACACACTATCTCACATCAATGCATCTGAACCCTTCACACACCTGATCACTGCTATTGATCCACGTGGACGTGTTTATTCCTGATCCCCTCACTGCTTCACCTCTGACCTCTGGGCTGCACTGTCTCCCAGCATGCATCTCTCTGCCTGTTATCTACCGTATGAAGACACTCTGTGAAGTGTGACGGGGGGGAACTAAAAATACTTCAGACGAAAATGCACCGATTCTCTACCTGAGCGAGGTCGAGAGCTGAGAGGGACGGATTCATGATGAAGATGAACCGAGAGAGACTGCATCACTCACTTAGGACACTTAATGTTGAGCCATCAGTGTGCACGGATTACTGTAAATGAGATGTGTGTTGGGGGCGACCGTGGCAAAGTGGAGAGCAGGGCTCTCTCTTCAATCAGAGGATCGGCGGTTCGATCCCCGGCTCAGGCTCCACGCATGTCGATGTCTCCTTGAGCAAGACACTTAACCCTGTAGCTGGTATGGTGTACGTTGGTAACGTTAGCAGCACCGCTAACGGCTAACCAACAGGAGAGCTAGTAACGTTAGCAGCACCGCTAACGGCTAACCAACAGGATGAGAGCTAGTAACGTTAGCAGCACCGCTAACGGCTAACCAACAGGAGGAGAGCTAGTAACGTTAGCAGCACTGCTAACGGCTAACCAACAGGAGGAGAGCTAGTAACGTTAGCAGCACCGCTAACGGCTAACCAACAGGAGGAGAGCTAGTAACGTTAGCAGCACCGCTAACGGCTAACCAACAGGATGAGAGCTAGTAACGTTAGCAGCACCGCTAACGGCTAACCAACAGGATGAGAGCTAGTAACGTTAGCAGCACCGCTAATGGCTAACCAACAGGAGGAGAGCTAGTAGCGTTAGCAGCACCGCTAACGGCTAACCAACAGGAGGAGAGCTAGTAACGTTAGCAGCACCGCTAACGGCTAACCAACAGGAGGAGAGCTAGTAACGTTAGCAGCACTGCTAACGGCTAACCAACAGGAGGAGAGCTAGTAACGTTAGCAGCACCGCTAACGGCTAACCAACAGGAGGAGAGCTAGTAACGTTAGCAGCACCGCTAACGGCTAACCAACGGAGGTTCACTTCAGTTACATGATGATGCCTTCAGGCTCTGCTCAGTGAACATGAGTACTGGCTGAAGGTACATTATAACCTGATCATGATGTGTTCACATGTCATCTGTAAAATGTAGTTTTGGTGATAAACTAGAATAAATCCAGTAGTTTGAAGACGTCGTATGACCTGCAAACTCACCGGCACTTTGAAAGGCGACGAGTTTGGATTGTCGGCAGCGACACTGCCCTTCTCCGAGCTCCCCAGACCGGAGATGCTCCTCCTCCTCGGGGATCGCTCCGAAGACACTTCTGCAGAGACAAAGAGACACGGAGCGCTAGCATCAGCATCATCCTCATCATCAGCAGCCTCTGAGCTTTCAGACGGATGGAGGACGAGGTGACGACATTTATGGACTTTAAAATTTATTGGATCCCTGGTGTCTAATGGAAATCTTTTCAAAATAAAAGCAGGAAGTGCACAGGTGAAATGATCTGATAACAACATAAAGAACGGGTTCAGTGTTCATTACCGTTCTGTAACTCTGCTCCAGTTTACAGTCGACCGTCCTGTTAGCGACCTGGAGCTAACCAGCCTGCTAACTGGGAGCAACAAGCTAGACTAGCGAGCTATAGCGAGCTAGCTAGCGCTAGCGTCCACCTCACATGAACACAGATGAAGTCGTGTTTTCTTTCCAAACGTCTAAACTGGTAGTTTGGTCAGAAGTTGGAGCTCTAGACGACATCACCGTAATCTACCAGTAAACAGAGAGTAGAAGAAGAAGTAGAGGAACAATAGAGAGAGAGGTTGTTGTTGTTGTTTCATGTTTCATGACAATATAAATACAGCTGATCAGTCATGTGACTTAAATGTTCGCTGCGTCAGAACTTATTCGTCAAAAGCGTAATAATTTCAGTTTTACGTCAAAAAACGGCTCAAGCGAGCATAGAAATTGAGGTTTTATTGATTTTGTTTCTAACGTCATACTTCAAAAGAAGCATCGTGATACGTTTGTGGAAACACGACTAGTCACAACTAACCTAACTCCAGATATCCTGAACTTAAACTTCTTAAAGTCTGACTTTAGTTTGAGAAGTTTCTTACAGCAACAATGAGTCTGACTTTTATTCTTTATCACCAAACTAAAATACAGAAACTAGAGTCAAACTATTGACTCAGTTCATTAAACCTGAGGAGCAGCTGTCTGTCTGGTTACAGAGAAGTGTGTGAAGGACAGCTCCTCCACATCATCAGCTCTCTGTCCTGGTGATCAGGTGATCTAGTGATCATCTCAGAGTCCAGAGAGACAAACTTGACTGACAGAAGTAATACGTCTGTCTCGTCTCCAGCTCGGTGACTCGTTCTGGTTCCATTTCAGCTCCAGTAAAATACAAAGGTCACGTCCTCAGAGCTGGCTCACATCCAGATCATTGATTTTTTTTCCAAAGCTAAATATAGACGCTCTCACTTCCTCTCCAGCTCACTCATCAGCCATGTTGTCTGAGGTTGTCTCTCTGGAGGCCTTCAGGGGGCTCTTGAACCAGCTACGAGTCGCACCGCGCAGACAGGAAGCTGGAATAACTCCTACACCACCACCGACCTCTACACACACACACACACACACATACTGTATGTATATATATATATATATATATATATATGTATATATATAAGTGCTGGGCAAGTTAACGCGTTATTATCGCGTTAACGCATTAATTAATTAACGTCGACAATTATTTTATCGCGCATTAACGCAGTTTTTTTTTAATGCAATACACACCGTTGATGCAGCAAATCACCCAAACAAACAGTGGAGGAAGTCTTGAGACTACGTTGATGCAGCGTGTGGGAGAAGTAGAGATAAACTAAAGCAACACAAGCTAACAGATGCTACAGAGAAGTGGAGACAAACTGCAGGTTAGTGTTGTGGAAGATGTCGGTCTGAGGAACGTTCTCAAGGTGCGCTCACGTCGCGTTTGGTGTGAACGCAGCTTTAGGATCCCAACGAATGACGTCACGTATGAGCCTCAAGACGCACCGTCACCAGAAGAACACACGAGTTGTGTTAAAGCGACGGCGTTACAACGTGCAGCAGCTGCTGCTCTCACTGGAGACTACTGGACATCACTGGGTCACCTTCATCACCTCTGAGTTACAGCATCATAGTGATGAAGAGTAGAGCTGGGTCACCTTCATCACCTCTGAGTTACAGCATCATAGTGATGAAGAGTAGAGCTGGGTCACCATCATCACCTCTGAGTTACAGCATCATAGTGATGAAGAGTAGAGCTGGGTCACCTTCATCACCTCTGAGTTACAGCATCATAGTGATGAAGAGTAGAGCTGGGTCACCTTCATCACCTCTGAGTTACAGCATCATAGTGATGAAGAGTAGAGCTGGGTCACCTTCATCACCTCTGAGTTACAGCATCATAGTGATGAAGAGTAGAGCTGGGTCACCTTCATCACCTCTGAGTTACAGCATCATAGTGATGAAGAGTAGAGCTGGGTCACCTTCATCACCTCTGAGTTACAGCATCATAGTGATGAAGAGTAGAGCTGGGTCACCTTCATCACCTCTGAGTTACAGCATCATAGTGATGAAGAGTAGAGCTGGGTCACCTTCATCACCTCTGAGTTACAGCATCATAGTGATGAAGAGTAGAGCTGGGTCACCTTCATCACCTCTGAGTTACAGCATCATAGTGATGAAGAGTAGAGCTGGGTCACCTTCATCACCTCTGAGTTACAGCATCATAGTGATGAAGAGTAGAGCTGGGTCACCTTCATCACCTCTGAGTTACAGCATCATAGTGATGAAGAGTAGAGCTGGGTCACCTTCATCACCTCTGAGTTACAGCATCATAGTGATGAAGAGTAGAGCTGGGTCACCTTCATCACCTCTGAGTTACAGCATCATAGTGATGAAGAGTAGAGCTGGGTCACCTTCATCACCTCTGAGTTACAGCATCATAGTGATGAAGAGTAGAGCTGGTAGTAGCTGCTGCTGTGTGAAGAGAACACTGCTGCTAACAACAACCTGATGTGTTTAAAGTGTTTACACACAATGTTATTCACCTTTAGTTCATAGAGCAGCACTTTAAAATAAAAGAGAGCAATACACTACTTTATAATTCATTATTGAACTTTGCCATAACAATGAGATTAATCGAGATTAAAGATGTTAATCGTTGCCCAGCACTAATATAATACTATGTGTGTATTACTGTGTTGTAGCTTGTTTCTGGTCGCCACCTCTTTGTTTGTGTCGGTGCGTTTCAGGTAGTTTTCATCCAAATTTAGCAAATAAACAATCAGAATTTCCATAAAATATGTTTCCATGCACTCCTGTTGTAACATTAGTATAATTCATACAACCAGCTGTGCCAGTAAACCACTGGTGACGACTTCAAAGAGCTCCAGTCAAACCACTTGTTTAATTTCTGCTTATCGCTTTTATTTCTGTGTAAAAATCTGCTGATATTCTCTGTTTGTCTTCATGTTTGAGACTCAAACTAACTGAAAATGATCCATTAAAACACATCAATGAGCCTTCACCATCATCATCACATTGTAGTGTAGTCTAAATAAATCCCACGTATCAATGCTCACTAGAGCACCAAATCTGGATTCTTCTGCCGCTGAAAATAGTCCCCAACAAAGTCTCTGTTGCTCCTGTTTGTTTGATAAAGATTTACATCCTCCGTAGGAACCAATGAGCCACAGACAGGAAGTCAGACGGTGTTAAGAGACGGACCGCGACACGTCGATGGTTTGAACCTCAACATGAGATTCATGAACGATCGTGCTGTCAGATATTCGTCCATTAATTATGTTAAATACCATAAAAAATAACAAGAATTTGATTTCACAATTAAAAATGTTTCAACACTAAATAAAGTCCTCCTTTTTATCACGTATAATCAGTGCATAAACATGTAATAAATGGTTTATTACCTACTGTGATATGTGGTAATATAGATGAACTGTTGCTGTTGGCAGACAGCTGTAAAAATATAAACTATCTTCACTTTTAATTCTGGACAAATACGGCACATTAATAAACAGTGTGTTATAAACTATGTTGCTACATGTTTATACACTGCTTTTTAAATGCTAAATAAGGGCGTTATAGTCACAGTCAACACATGGATGTACAGAGACATGAAGGTCATGTTTAAATGGTATGAAGACAACAATAACAAAATAAAAGCTGACTTTAACGGAGCCACAGTGAACGCAACATGCAGCAGCAGCAAAGTGCTGGATCAAGTTGCAGCTGCAATGCCTCGATGCATGCAGCGCTGCAACGGAAGCCGGGGACAAACTATCATGCACCCCCCCCCACATCTCCTCGGTAACGCTAACCGCTAACTGCTAACCGCCCCCCCCAAAACGGAGAAGAAGCAGCAATGATGGTCCCGAACGCGGCCTGACATCATCTGCTTCTTCTTCTTCAAAGTTTTGAGGCAACATGCCGCAAAGGAAGCCAGGTATGACACGTGGGTCACATGACACGGACACAAACACAGAGAGGAAGAGGAAGAGGAGGAGACGGTACCTCGATCACAGCTGTTCCCCATCATCTGAGGAGAGGACACACACACACACACACACACACACACACACACACACCAAAGAGAGTCAGACGGGATTGGCCGGAGCAGCCGCCTGTCAGCCAATGAGGTTAAGCTGTAAAAACGTCCGTCTTCGTCCCGTGAACATCCTCGACTTGGCGTTTTTTCCCCCGCGTACACACACGCATTCCTCCCTCCTCCCCCTCTCTCTCTCTCCACTCAGCAGTAATTCTAACCCTCTCTATCGTCCTCTCTCTCTCAGAGTGCCGAGCTTTTACCGCATTTATTCAATCAATCCTCTGACTGTTCTGTCTCCTCTCGTCTTCTTTCTATCCTCTCTTTGCAGACGCTCCTCTCTCTCCCTCCCTCTCTCTCTGTGCAGCAGCTCCTCTCCCTCTCCTCTCCCTCTCCCTCTCCTCTCCCTCTCCTCCTCTCCCTCTCCTCTCCCTCTCCTCCTCTCCTCTCCCTCTCCTCCTCCTCTCCTCTCCCTCTCCTCCTCTCCTCTCCCTCTCCTCCTCCTCCCCTCTCCCTCTCCTCCTCCTCCCCTCTCCCTCTCCTCTCCTCTCCTCTCCCTCTCCTCTCCTCTCCTCTCCTCTCCCTCTCCTCTCCTCTCCTCTCTTCTCTTCCTCTCCTCCTCTTCCATGTATCTGCGCTCAGAGGATAATTACTTAATAAGTTTCCTCTCAGCCGATTGATGTGGGACGCAACTCTGGGGGCTTCAGCTATTAGCACTGTGTGTGTGTGTGTGTGTGTGTGTGTGGGGGGGGGGGGGGGGGGTAACTTTAAATTATTTTCATAATCATATCTTCATTAATTGTGTCACAGATACAATCATGAAGGTAGAGGGACGTTCTGACTTTAGACATTATTTGTGTGGATATGGATCATTTAAACGTAGTATATAATATATAGTATGAGTATTCTCGTGAGGCCTCTTAACGTGAACTCAGTAAAACGTGTTTCTTAATGTTTTGATTCTTTTGTTCTTATCGATGCCTGGTGGTTGAGAAATGTTTATTTATACATTTATATTTAGAGTTCATTATAAATTTGCCTTATTCTATTTATTTTTAATGTATAACATGTACATATTGTATTTCATATTGAAATAATACCTATGTGAGAGATCTTGTATATTCTTTAATGTGTGTAATTCTTCTACCTGCTTATTCAGTCCAAGGTTTGGTCCTAATAATCTGATTTATTAAATACTACTACCACTACTAATACTACTACTAATACTACTACTAATACTACTACCACTACTAATACTACTACTACTACCACTACTAATACTACTACTACTACCACTACTAAAACTACTACTATCACTACTACTACTACTAATACTACTACCACTACTACCACTACTACTACTACCACTACTACTACTACCACTACTACTACTACCACTACTAATACTACTAATACTATCACTACTACTACTACTAATACTACTACCACTACTACTACTACTACTAATACTACTACCACTACTACTACTACTAATTTATGAGCAAAGAGGAAATATTTAAGTAGCAGCTTCTCGTTTTTTGGCCAGCATTGAACCGTCAACCAGTATGAATGACAAACATTACTCTGACAGAACTGTTGATTCCTTAAACCTGCAATGATTTACTTTGACCACTTGAGGGCAACAGTGTGTGAACAGAGTACCTGAACAGGTAGTGAACAGAGTACCTGAACAGGTAGTGAACAGAGTACCTGAACAGGTAGAGAACAGAGTACCTGAGCAGGTAGAGAACAGAGTACCTGAACAAGTAGAGAACAGAGTACCTGAACAGGTAGTGAACAGAGTACCTGAACAGGTAGTGAACAGAGTACCTGAACAGGTAGTGAACAGAGTACCTGAGCAGGTAGTGAACAGAGTACATGAGCAGGTAGTGAACAGAGTACCTGAACAGGTAGTGAACAGAGTACCTGAACAGGTAGAGAACAGAGTACCTGAACAAGTAGAGAACAGAGTACCTGAACAGGTAGTGAACAGAGTACCTGAACAGAGTACCTGAGCAGGTAGTGAACAGAGTACCTGAGCAGGTAGTGAACAGAGTACCCTGAGCAGGTAGAGAACAGAGTACCTGAACAGGTAGAGAACAGAGTACATGAACAGGTTGTGAACAGAGTACCTGAACAGGTAGATAACAGAGTACATGAACAGGTAGTAAACAGAGTACCTGAACAGGTAGTGAACAGAGTACCTGAGCAGGTAGAGAACAGAGTACCTGAACAGGTAGAGAACAGAGTACCTGAACAGGTAGAGAACAGAGTACCTGAACAGGTAGAGAACAGAGTACATGAACAGGTAGAGAACAGAGTACATGAACAGGTAGTGAACAGAGTACCTGAACAGGTAGTGAACACAGTACCTGAACAGGTAGAGAACAGAGTACCTGAACAGAGTACCTGAGCTGCTACTTATAGCTGCTACTGTGTAAAGGGAATACTGCTGCTAACAACAAGCTGATGTGTTTAAAGTGTTTACACCAAATGTTATTGACCTTTTATTCATATAGCAGTACTTTCAAAATAAAAGTGCACAATACACTACTTTTGAATCCATTATTGAACTTTGCAATAACAATGCGCAAATAAATAATTTTATTAAATTGAGCTGATAATACTAGTGTACTTTTATTTGTAATACTTTTACTATATTTAGCTCATAATACTTGTGTACATGTACTTTAAATACTTTTAACTCATAATTATACTTGTGTACCTTTACTTTAATAACATTCAGCTGATAATAATACTTGTGTACCTGTACTTTAAATACATTTAGCTCATAATAATACTTGTGTACTTTAATTAAGGTATGAATTTGAAAGCCCATATTTCACGTGTAATGGAGTACTTTAACACTATTGTATTAGTACTTTCACTGAAGTATCCGAGTACTCTTTCACTTGTGATCCGGATCGATCAGACATCTGATCAGATGACGTGATTACCGGAAGTAGTCTGTGGGCGGAGTCTCTCCTCGCAGCTTCACGCGCGTTTCGCAACCTGCTTTTTGTAAATAAAGTTTTCTGTGAGCGGCGCGCGGACCGTCGACCTGCACGCGGAACTTTATTTAAACCACCGGAAGTCCGTTTGTTATTGATTACGAGATTATTAAAATAAGAGACTCACCCACAGAGTCCATCAGAGACCAGATCCACGTCCTCTGAGACTAAACACTCATTCAGTCTGAGGTCGGACACACAACACCTACACACACACACACACACTTCCGGTCCGGACCTTCACAATAAAGGTCCCACTAACAGGACACGTGAGGTGATGTTTTAACAACAACAGTCATATATTTAGCTCCAGTAGCAGCTGGAATGTGAACGTTACACTGACACTGCACATGTTTTGTGTGTGTAAGTTGTATATGTTTTATTTATTTATTTATTTCGTGCTTCTTTATATACTTTGTTCTATTTTAATGTTTTGTTCTACTCTAATTTTAAATATTTGAATGTTTGTTTATACATTTAAATGTTATTGTGCAATCCTGTGTTGTAAGAATCAAAGACATGAGAAAAATAAGAACAGACTATTTCAATAACATTTAAAATATATAATACATCTAAATATATATGACCTAAGGTATTTTATTGTGTAACGCTTTGGAATAGATTTTTTTTCTTATCTCTTATTTTTTGCATTTCTTTTCATTATTTTGTAATATTATTAGGGATTAGTTTGTTATTCTGCTGTATCATGTAAATATACTCTCTGGGGATAACTTGTTATATTTAATCTTATCTTAAACCTCTTGTACACGAGAAGGGAAGTAAAATAAATATAAAATCATAATAAGTGAAGTGTTCATTATTTATAGTAACTGATTCAAGTCTCAAAAGACTGAAGACCAAACGAATACATTTTGGACAAATAATGCAGTTTTCAGTCAATAATAGAGGAAATTATATTAAATTCATTAAAATAAGACATTCATTTGGTACCATGACAGCTGAACACACGTCCTGTAGATCTCTCTCACATTGTTTTACTCTTTGATTTTCTGATGAAGGTGACATAGGTTGTGTCATTTATAAATATAGTTTTGTCATTAATTAGATAAAACCAATAATAATCCTCATTATTAACCACTTTCTGATGATTGTGTGATTTTTTTTTGTATGAAGACGAGCCGCAGAAAGATGAGGCTTCAGGCTACAACTTTACAGGTTCAGAAACGGTTTTATTGTGTGATTTATGGATTGAATCCAGAACTGTTAAAAGGCTTTTATTTTGAAGGCGAAGTCGCAACAGGGATGTGTGGGGTTTTATTATGGCGGGGCTGACAGGTGGAGAGCAGACTTGAGGAATGCAGCAGATCCAGAGTCAGTGAGAGCTTCACCTCCCCCAGAGATCAGACTGAGACAAACATTTCAAACTGTTTCACGTCTGTTAGCATCCGTTAGCTGCTGAAATTCAACTGACTGCACCTTTAACTGTAAAATCCCCTGAAAAAAAAGATCTCTGTGGGGTCAGATCAACTTCCTGTAATCAGTGGTCTGATCAGCTGACTGCTTCAGTCTGTCACACTGAAGTAGTGAAGAAGAGGAGGAGGATGTTGATGATGATGATGATGATGATGAAGAGCTGCAGGCGTCTCAGAACTCAGACAGTTAAGGAGAAGTCAGTGAACGCTGTAATTAGACTGAAACAGCAACACTATGACTATCTCAACTATCACTGTGTGACTGTAAAGAAGAACAAGGAGGACGAAGAGGAGGACGAATAGGAAGAGGAAGAGGGTAATACAAGAGCTTCTAATTCCTGTTTTGTTATTTCACTTCCCAGTTTGGCTTCATTCACACCACACGTCTGTCTGAACCCTCCAGCAGCATAATGAGACTCACTATCAAAACCAGTTTAAACTCACAATCAAAACCAGTATAAACTCACTATCAAAACCAGTTTAAACTCACAATCAAAACCAGTATGAACTCACTATCAAAACCAGTATGAACTCACTATCAAAACCAGTATGAACTCACTATCAAAACCAGTATGAACTCACTATCAAAACCAGTATGAACTCACTATCAAAACCAGTATAAACTCTATCAAAACCAGTATAAACTCACTATCAAAACCAGTATAAACTCACTATCAGAATTTTGACCATCACTATCACTGGTTTTGATAGTGATGGTTCACTATCAAAACCAGTATAAACTCACTATCAGAACCAGTATAAACTCACGATCAAAACCAGTATAAACTCACTATCAAAACCAGTATAAACTCACTATCAAAACCAGTATAAACTCACTATCAAAACCAGTATGAACTCACTATCAAAACCAGTATGAACTCACTATCAGAACCAGTATGAACTCACTATCAGAACCAGTATGAACTCACTATCAAAACCAGTATGAACTCACTATCAAAACCAGTATGAACTCACTATCAAAACCAGTATGAACTCACTATCAGAACCAGGATTCATTCACAATTAAAAATCAATTTTAAAAAATCTAAATTTCAAAAAAAAAAAAATTTTAGTAATAAAACCAGTGTAAATCCAAATATCAGACCCAGCACAAATCTAGTTTTGAACCAGTGATACAACCAGTATAAACCCAGTCTCAATAAACGCAGCATTATAACCAGTATACATGTCAGCATCAAACCCAGTATGGATCAACATTAAAAAGTATAAATCTAGTTTTTAAACCAGGTTACATCCTGATTTAATCCCAGTACAAACTGGTTGTTTGAGTCCTGTGTGTGGGCGGACTGGGAACATTAACATGTAAATAACCTCCCCCCCCGCCCTGGGCTGGGGGTGAGGGGGGGATGAAGGGGGTCAGTGAATGAATGAGTTGGTGTGGATGAACGAGCAGGACGAAGGAGGACGGAGGAGACTTCTGTCCGTCCACCAACTGATCAATAAACTGATCATTGGGACAGAAAAGTCTCAATCACAGTATTCAAACTTCCTGTTTTATTGTTTCTCCAGAGCTGGAAACCAGTTTTCTGGACCCCTGCAGCTCTGGGTGGGAAACCCCTCAGCCCAGGCCATCCCACGGGGGGCAGCGGGGTCAGTCCAGCTCCTTCAGACGGACGGACGGACACTGGACGCTTTGTCCTCCAGACATTCCCCCGGTTCACAGAGATGCTCCCACACAGAGCTGGAAAATTACAGGCTGCACCCGAACGCCTCGTTACGAAGAGGAGAACTTTCACCTGACTCTTCACTGAACCGCGGTCTCTAAACACTGACACATATATACTCATGAAGACGTTCACACAATACCTCCTGACGGGCTTCAGAATGTAAAATACAGTAATAACAAAACTCAGCTAAACTTTAAAAACATCAAATAAAATGTGGAACATAGGTCGACTGTAAAACACGTCAGTTATACTTGTTTTAATTAGTTAGCTACTAAAAACACCAACAAAGTCTTCATGAGTGGTGGTAACCAGAAGTACTCTGAGCTTTCACTTCAGTAAAGTAGTAATACCACAGTATGAATACTCTGGTACTAGTAAAAGTGCTGCATTCAAAACTTTACTGAAGCAGAATCAGCATCAAATATACTTCAATTACCAAAAGTAAAAGTACTCATTATGCTAAATATTATATATTACCTTATTGTATTACTATTAGTAATGTTTATTGTTGTTTATATATCTTTGTAAAGTTAATCTGTGAAGTCACTAAAGCTGTCAGATAAATGCAGTAAAAAGTACAATATGTACTTCTCAAATGTAGTGGAGTAGAAGTAGAAAGTAGCAGAAAATGGAAAAGTATAGAACAAGTACCTCAAAATTGTACATCAGTAGAGCACTACCAAAGTCTCAGTTCACTGTTCACTTGTACTCGTCAGTTAAAAATTTAAAGCAAACAATTGAATTGACTAAAGTGACCCAGAGTTTAAAGGCTGAGATAGAAATACCTGAAGTCTAAAAGTACACAATAAAACACAGTATCTGTAACAGGAAGTCTGAAACGTTTGAAGGGAACTCCACATGATAATAAAGTGACTGGGCCTGGTTAGTACTGAGTGATGGATGCAGGAGCAGCAATGTAGAATAAATATATTATTATATCATATATTTATTACACATTCATTATAAGTTATTCTAATATACATGTATATTACATGTAATATACATGTATATTACATGTAATATACATGTATATTACATGTAATATACATGTATATTACATGTAATATACATGTAATATACATGTAATATACATGTAATATACATGTAATATACATGTAATATACATGTATATTACATGTAGAATACATGTATATTACATGTAATATACATATATATTACATGTATATTACATGTAATATACATGTATATTACATGTAATATACATGTATATTACATGTAGAATAATTTATAATAAATGTAGTATAAACAGAAGTGTGTCTGCAGACAGGGAGGCTCGAATGAGAAACACTGTACAGTTGCATTGTGGGAAATGTAGGATCCAGTGTGTTTGTAAGTTTTGGAGCACTTTGGTAAGTGTGGCTCTTACCTAGCATGGCGGCGGCGCCCTCTGCTGGGAACTCTGGGAACTGTCCCTCTGAGGGGACGCTGACGGTCCTGCGGAGACTCCGGCCCTTTGAAGAGTCTGTGGGGCTCAGCTGAGCCTCACCTGCAGCCTGAGGGGGGGGGCACTGTGTGTTACAGGGTGCTTGTGTTTCCAGTCAGCGTTCATCTTCAGAGCGCTTCAGTCACAATAAAAGTCTCTCTGGAGTCTCGTTGAGAGAATAAAAGCGTGGCTGTGGAGCGTGTTCAGTATGTTTCAGTCTCTTTATTACCAGTTAACCAGGATAATTATTATATCACATTATAGTGCACTTTAATATATCATATTATATCTTTTATTAAGTTAATATATTTGTTTTATTGTGTAGAGGACAAAATGTCAATTACATTTATTTATAATATTATTTCTGGTACATTTAATGTCATATTCATTCATTCATGTCTGGTTTCAGCTTGTCCTCCATCATATTGCTGTATTTTACTTTATATTATATATTACATCACTGCCTTTCACCTTATATATATAACTATATAGAACACACTATGTTTAGCATATTATACTATGTTATGTTAATATGTTGTGATATCTGCATCCTTTCTGTATTATTTATGTTTCTTTATGAATACAGACAAACACTGAAGCATCACTTAGTGCTATCAAAGCGGTCCTCTCATCATGTACTTATCTAACTCTTTATTAACCTGTATTTATTGGTGTCCGTGCGTTATATTTGATATTATACGCAGTTTAAAACCTTCACTCACTGCTGATGACGCTTCCTTTAAAATGGAAATAACATCACGAGGAGGAACATCTTTAAAAACGAGCGTAGGTCCTGGTTCTGATTGAGACGCAGATGAGTGTTTGTGCAGCGATAGACGTGAGTCGGTTCTGACCTCGTCCTCCTTGTTGAGCAGCAGCAGCTGGCTGTCCGTCAGGATGCAGAACTTCCTGTCCCAGGCTCCGCCCCCGCTGGACGGACTCTGACCGCAGGAGAAGCGGTGAGCCGGAGGACCTTTAACGTCTGAGAGCGTCAGGAAGCACAGAGACACAGAGAGACACACAGAGAGACACAGAGAGACACAGAGACACAGAGACACACAGAGACACACAGAAAGACACAGAAACACACAGAGACACAGAGAGACACACACAGAGACACAGAGACACACAGAGACACACAGAGAGACAGAGAGACACAGAGACACACAGAGAGACACAGAAACACACACAGAGACACACAGAGACACACAGAGACACACACAGAGACACACACAGAGACACACAGAGACACACAGAGAGACACAGAAACACACAGTGACACAGAGACACATTGTTATTAAACTATAAACTGAGCATCTTCAAAAAACACAATTCGTTCAACAAAAACAACCAAGAACACATCAACATATAAAACACACGTACCATGAATATGAATACGCTGAGTCTAAACACAGTAACGAGCCGGAGAGGACAATAACAAAGATCACACTGGTCAGATCTTCAGACAGGATGAGGTCTGGACGAGCAGCGTTTGGGTCCAGAACCACAGGAGTGTAGGAGACCATGTCCTTCATCTTGTTCCAGATGTTGAAGGTCAGGTTTCCCAGGTGTTTGGCCTCGTCTATCAGAGCTCCTGAGAGCAGCTGTGGATCCTCCAGCAGGGGGCGCTGCTGGACTCTTTCCACTGCAGCCTTGTAGTTGTTCAGGAATGAGATGTCTTCAGCTCTCAGCTCGTCCTCTGTGGCTCTGACTGTGTGTGAAAGAGCTGCTATCTCTCTGCTCAGAGCCTTCATCATCTGACTCTTCTGCTCCTCTTCCTCCCTCAGTGCAGCCATCCTGGCCTCCTCTTCCTCCTCCAGCAACTGGTGAAGCTTCTTAAACTGCTCCTGAATCTGCCTCTCTGTGCGTCGGGCCTGGACCTTCATGTGTTCTGCTGTTTGATCAGACTTCACTTGAACTTCTTCATAAACCTTTAACTTCTCCTTTAAGGGCTCCAGAGCTTCCTGAAGGTTCTTCTTGTGTTGTGGAGCAGCTTCATCGATGGGTCTGAATCTGTGCTCGCTGTGTTTCTCTGAATCTCTGCAGACGAGACACACCGGCTGCTGATGGTCCAGACAGAAGAGTTTGAGTTCCTCAGAGTGCAGACTGCAGAGATCGGTCATGGTGTGTTTGTCACCTTGTTTGAAGTTTAACTGTACTTTTACTGTGATGTTGTGTACTTTACAGACCGCTGAGTCATGTTCCGTGTTGTGTATCATAACTGATGTGCTGTGTTGTTCCACGCTGCCAGTAAAGTCAGTGAACTGTACTTCACTAGTTAAAGGTCCATAGTCTCCTGTGTGATGTTAGTTACTGTACTGCTGCAGGGAGGGTCTACTTTACTTTGAGAGCTTTCCTCTTCTTACCACACACACACACACACACACACACACACACACACACACACACACACACACACACACACACACACACACACACACACACACACACACACACACACACACACACACACACACACACACACACACACACGTTATGTTGAACCTGCAGAGGGCGCTGTGGCTCTAAACTACCACATGATCAGCTGTTTACTTGCTGACCTCTGAGTGTGTGTGTGTGTGTGGGGGGGGGGGGGGGGGGTCCAGTCGGCTGGGACGAGAACATAGACGGTGCTTTCACTGTCACCTGGCTGTGCTGGGATCATTCATCACATTTGTAAAACTGATGTTCCTGAAACTAAATCACGTCACAGTGGGAACAACAGCAACAGCAACAACAACAACAACAACAACAACAGCCCATCTATAGTCTATGTTGTGTCTGATGATCAAAAGCTCCAGCAGAGCGACTCAACGGACCTCGTGGTGAGACTTTAAATCTCAAAATGATGTTTCTTTAACAACTAATCGTCCCAGAGGTTAAACGTCTCTGTGGATGAAGAGCTGGTGTGAGTTATTCAACATGAAGTGTGCGTTCATTCATTCATTCATTCATTCATTCAGACAGAGCAGAGCAGAACGTGCATGGTGTTCACACACGTGAAGCTGAAGGACGGCCTAAGCAGCTGAGGAGCTTCATCTTCTATTTCTGTCTGCATACTAAATCACCCACGAGGGAGGAACACCTGCTGAGAGGAGCAGGAGGAGGAGGGCAGCGAGTGTATGTACGTGTGTGTGTGTGTGTACGTGTGTGTGTACGTGTGTGTGTGTGTACGTGTACGTGTGTGTGTGTACGTGTGTGTGTGTGTACGTGTGTGTGTGTGTGTGTGTACACGTGTGTGTACGTGTGTGTGTGTGTACGTGTGTGTGTGTGTACGTGTGTGTGTGTGTGTGTGTGTGTACGTGTGTGTGTGTACGTGTGTGTGTGTGTACGTGTGTGTGTGTGTGTGTGTGTGTACGTGTGTGTGTGTGTGTGTACGTACGTGTGTGTGTACGTGTGTGTGTGTGTGTACGTGTGTGTGTGTGTGTGTGTACGTGTGTGTGTACGTGTGTGTGTGTGTACGTGTGTGTGTGTGTGTGTACGTGTGTGTACGTGTGTGTACGTGTGTGTGTGTGTACGTGTGTGTGTGTGTGTGTGTGTACGTGTGTGTACGTGTGTGTGTGTGTACGTGTGTGTGTGTACGTGTGTGTGTGTGTGTGTGTGTACGTGTGTGTACGTGTGTGTGTGTGTACGTGTGTGGTAATTCAGCAGCACATGGACCTCTGATCTGAACAAAGACGAGGATCATCAGATCCTCTGCTGAGCTCTTACGTAACTCTTCGTGCCGACTGAACCTCAGACCTGCTCAGACCCCTCAGCAGAGCTACAGACCCTCTTTAGACCCTCAGCAGAGCTACACACCCTCTTTAGAGCCTCAGGAGCTACAGACCCTCTTTAGACCCTCAGCAGAGCTACAGACCCTCTTTAGAGCCTCAGCGGCGCTACAGACCCTCTTTAGAGCCTCAGGAGCTACAGAACCTCTTTAGAGCCTCAGCAGAGCTACAGACCCTCTTTAGAGTCTCATCGGAGCTACAGACCCTCTTTAGAGCCTCAGCGGAGCTACAGACCCTTTTTAGAGCCTCAGGAGCTACAGACCCTCTTCAGAGCCTCAGGAGCTACAGACCCTTTTTAGAGCCTCAGGAGCTACAGACCCTCTTTAGAGCCTCAGGAGCTACAGACCCTTTTTAGAGCCTCAGGAGCTACAGACCCTCTTTAGAGCCTCAGGAGCTACAGACCCTCTTTAGAGCCTCAGGAGCTACAGACCCTCTTTAGAGCCTCAGCGGTGAGTCTGGAGCCTGAGAGGACGAGACAGGACGCAGCCTGAAGACACGACAGCGAGACACAGTCAGCCTCTGAGAGACGAGATCCAGAAAAGACAACCCAGCGCAGAACTCCTTCAGAAACCAGCTGTTTCTACCAGAAACCACTGGACCGATTGTCACAAATGTTTTAATGCCCAACACTTTGTTGATCCTGATCACTGATCGTCATTAAACATCTCGACGAACTGAAGATGCAACTAAACATATTCAACTTCATTGTGTACTTGTTTTGGTTGCTTCATGTGGATCAAACAACGTGTCCGGTGGCCCTAACACGTTCAGGATGAATAAAGACTTCAGCGTTGATCTCACACCAACCCGTCCTCTGATGAAGACCACAGGATGCGGCGGAAAGCTCTGGAACATCTGTACAATGGACCGTATTGTAACGAGTATTTCTCTCTTTGCACCTCAGCTCCAGAGCTTTCAATCACATCTCACTGTCTTCATCAGGAAATGTAGTTTCCTGAATTTTATTTTTTATGAATTTATCAGAGCCCCCAAAATAAAGAGTCCATCTGTTAATGACATTTTACGAGTTAGACATATAACATTGTATTTAAGCTAAGCTATGTACGATATCTCCAAACGTCGATGGAACAACTGCTGTATTTTAGGATCCACATGTCCTGGTTGTAGTTTCCTGGTTGTAGTTTCCTGCTAACACCGATGGATTCAGCTTCTATATTAGTGCGCAGTGTCCCGGAGATCAGAGCCACCAAACCAGCCGGAGACGTCCGGGAGACTGGGAGCTCTGGTCTACTGGTGTCTACTGGTCTCTACTGATCTCTACTGGTCTCTACTGATCTCTACTGACCTCTACTGATCTCTACTGGTCTCTAGAGCCACGTTCTGACCTTTCACTCACGTCAACAACCACCGAAGCTCATTGTGAGCTTCCAGTTCTCAGCTCTTACCTTTAGAGATCACATATCACCACATGAAGACATGATCTTCACACAGAGAGGTTTGTGATACATAATCATCAGTAAAGTGCATAAAATTACATTTCACTGTAAAGACAACACTTATATTACAATATGCAACATGTAATATACGATATCTAGTCTCATATCTTCATACTGACGATGTCATATATCGATATATTACCCAGAAAGTACATTTACTCAAGTTACTTATGAGTTTGAGGTATTTGTACTGCAAGACATTTCAGAGGAAATATATTACATTGTTTACTACACTACATTTGTGTGTGTGTGTGTGTGTGTGTGTGTGTGTGTGTGTGTGTGAGGACAGGTGGTTGACTCTCCCCAGCTCTCATACATTCCCAGTGAAGGTTTGTCTGGAGTCGAGTTTCTCTTCACAGACACACACACACACACACACACACACACATACACACACAAAGACACACACTCACATACACAGAGACACACCTACACACTCAGCAGAGGAAAGTGTGTGGTTGCTTTGCTCATGGGCACCTCACAACTTGTATCTGTTGCATACAGTATATTCTCCTTGACCGTTGACACTGTTGCTCATATATCTGCAGCACAAGAGGATTGTGGGTAAGAGTGTTCAGAGAAACACGCTGCCTTCGGGTACATCCCAAGTCTCTTAATTCTCATTTCCTCGATCCTCGCTTGAACCGGAAGTTGTTCTGCGCCGCCATATTGACAGCCGTCCCAAAGCTGTTATTTAGCTCTGAGGAGTGAGGAGCCATGAGAACAGACTTACAGGAAGTCTTTTAACGGCCGACACGCCCCCTCATTGTTCATCAGTCATGTGATTGGACGCTGCAGCCAATCGGACTGATGAGATTTTGTTCAACATGTAAACACTGAAGATGGATCACAGATTAAACTCAAGCTTTATATTTGATTCGTTTTCTGATTCAACATCTGGTTTAAATAAATGTTCATTGTAGTCTGAACAACAAAAGAACCACAAACAACTTTCTACATTTATTAGAAAGATTTGTGTTTTCATGATCTGAACTTTTATTATGGAAACAATTAAAGTCAGAGGGAACTGGAGAGACGAAACACTTATATATATATATATATATACACATATATATATATATATATATATATACATATACATATATATATATATATATATACATATATATACATATACATATATATATATATATACACATATATATATATATATATATACATATATATATATACACATATACATATATATATATATATACATACATACATACGTGTATATGTGTATATATATGTATATAGAGAGAGAGAGAGCTGGAGAGACGAAACACTTTTTACATCATGTATCATTTCATTCAGTCACGTGAGGCTGTTCATTCCTGATTGTCGGGTTTGATGAGTTTTATCATTTAAGAGAAACAATAATCATATTCTGGGTTATTTAATAATGACGCCACAATCTGAATTTCAAAACGTACAGACGCAAATAATCATAAATAAGACGATCGCATTCCGCCGGTAGAAATGGATCCTGTGCTTATAAACAGAACACAGGACACAGTTTGTTAACAGACTACAGAGAGAAACACCTCTACAGTGGTGATCACTGTGTGTCTTTATTAGTTATTAGTATTATTAGTTACTGTTATTAAGTACAGTGATCATGTGAACAGACACTAACTTATCAAAAGTCTCTCCAGCTGTTAAAGCCGACTGACAGCTGATCAGCTGTGATCAGCTGATCCTCCGTCATCAGAAACAGACGTCGCTTCACGTGACGCAACTGAGGAAAGAACGTATCATGTCTCTTAAAACATATCTCCTCGTTCCTCTCTCCTCGCATGGTTTCCTCCATGCATCCCTGGTGGGAGGGACTAAGACGCAAGGAAAGGACCCAAGTGAGGGAAACGGGGATGACATTAAGAGACTTGGGATGTACCCTTCATCCTGCAGAATGTGAGCAGATGTACATCCTGGTATTTCTGAGAGCTAAGCTAAGCTAGTGTTGTCACTGAGTGTTTCACGTTACCCTCTCCAAAACCTGCAGACGGGACTGAAAAGAAGGTTTTTTTTAAACAATCGCCAAAACGACACCGTTGATCACGGCCAGAATCTGTAACAACCGTCATTATCGTCAGGGTTTCATCTTTCTGACGGTCCTTGAACACATCATGTGTGACGAACGCTTCCTTCAGTAAAATCACTCACACACACAGATACACACACACAGAGGCCTCTTTGTGTCGACCTGTACAAGATGTGACCATTAGAAAGGAAGCTGGGGGGGGGGGACCATAGAGAGAACAGAGAGGGGTGTGATGCTGGGACAGACCCATAACGTTAAACTTTATTTACACTGTGATGGTTAACGTTAAACTTTATTTACACTCTGATGGTTAACGGTAAACTGACTCGGCCTGTGAAAGGCTAACGAGCTTCCTTTTGTTGCTGTGGGAGCTTTTATTATGGAGGGGCAATTTACATACAAAAAGAAGACGAACACAAACACTCCTTCAGCTTGCAGGAGATGGCGGCCATGTTGGCCTCCAACACACACACACACACACACACACACACACACACACACACACACACACACACACACACACACACACACACACACACACACACACACACACACACACACACACACACACACACACACACACACACACACACACACACACACACACACACACACACAATTAGCCTCCAATTAGCATTAGCTGCTCATGGTGAGATGGAAACTCAGAGTGTGAGAGCAGGAGGGTGAGATAGGTTTGTGTGTGTGTGTGTGTGTGGAGAAGTGAGAGCTTTGTGGTTTTTTACTTCCCAGCATCCTCTCTGTTCGCTGCTGTTCCTGTTCATCTGTTCACTCTGACTACAGCTTCTCAGTGAAAGTGTTGAATAAACACAGAATCATCCAGTTAAATAACAGTTATTTAATTAACTGTAATGACTTTTAAGAATAAAAGTCTTTATATTTTAAGAATAAAAGTCTTTATATTTGGAGAATAAAAGTCTTCATATTTTCAGAATATAAGTCTTCATATTTTCAGAATAAAAGTCTTCATATTTGGAGAATAAAAGTCTTTATATTTGGAGAATAAAGCTTATATTATGTGTTACAAGCTGCCTCAGGAACAACATGTTGGATGATGTTTATTATGCCTAGAATGGTTGATTGTATGTTTCAGCAGATTACAGTTAATATTTTTACGGATCATATGACAACATTCCTCACTGATTGGTTAGAGTGACATTAATGTCATTATTTAGATATCAGATCAAACTGCAAAACACAAAACAACAAGAAAACTTTAATCCAATTCCTGTTTGCTCAGATGCTTCATGCAAAGAGTTTAAAGTATGAAATAAAACAGGAAACACGTGTTCTCATTATTATTAAAGTGGTGAAACAAATATGTTTTAATCTCTGGTTCTACGAGAGGAAACAGATGTTTAAGATGCTTCCATGAGAACTGTATTACAGTGATGATGCTGAGAAGGAAGATAACTCCTCCTCCTCCTCTCATATGACTACATTTCCCATAAACCACCTGTATCTGGTGTCCCAGAGAAGAGGACTTCCTGGTTGGTTTTGGTGAATGTGGGTCTTGTTCAGGTTGAGTCCCCGTGTTGGTCTGAACACCAGCAAACCTGCACTTTCATTTTATTTAAATATCCTAAAATCTTCACCTTCAGGTCGATTCCTCAAACGACTACAAGTATTAAGATCTCGTAATATTACAACTTTTCTCAAAAGACTTCATGAAATGCTAAAACAACTTTGAGTCTAAACATGTTGGTTTCTCCAGTGGGTTTTATTAAATGTGTTTTCTCTCTTTTTGGAGTCCTATAAGTTCTAAAATATCCGTGCTGTATTCTGAATTTGGTTTATTTTGATGTGAGGTTTCCTAAACACTTTATTTGGACCAAATATGGTCACTTCCTGGTTGCAAAAAAACCAAACAAACAAGATGGCGACGACCACAACGCTGAACTCAAGGCTTCAAAACATCCACAAACCAATGACAGACGTTACGACAACTCCGTCCACTTCCTGTATACAGTTTATGGTGCTGCTAAAGATTACGACAAAAAAAGAAAAACTTTCTTCAGATTAAATATTAATTCACTTTTTAAATTCTTGGTGAATTCCGTCGCAATGACGCCGCGTTTTGTTCCCAACCACCACGACAAAAGTGGTTTGATTTCACTGCCACTCTGGTTCACCCGTCTGACTCTATGGCAACAGCAGCCGAGGCTCATGGGTATCGCAGTCTTTAGACCCGTCCACCAACACGTGGGACAAAAACACGTTCATTCAGACACTCCACCAAATATGGTCACTTCCTGTTCACTGGGTGCAAATAGAAACAAGACTGTGATGGACAAAATGTCGAACTAGAGGTTTCAAAATGTCCACAAACCAACGAGAGACGTCACAACGGCTGAGTCCACTTCTTACGTGTTCAACAGCAAATGAAACGCTGCGATTGAAACAACAGAAACAGTGTTTTCTCTGCAGGCATCAGTTGTCAGTTCTACATGAAAACACACATTCATTACCGTCTGGCTCCAAATATTACGTCTGCACATCACGCCATGTTCTAGTGGAAAATGCAATTAGCATAACTTAACCTTCAACCGTCACACACAATCCGGACCAATGTAAATGTTTTTGTGGAGAAGCTGCCGGATGATTTCCAGCTCTCAGTCAGCACAAAGGTGGAAGACTCTCACAACAACCACAGAGGAAGGTTTTACCTCAGGACACACAGGATGAAGCTCTGTGACGCTCCTCAGAAATCATAATGAGCGTTATAGTTATAGTCTGAGCGTTATAGTTATAGTCTGAGCGTTATAGTTATAGTTATAGTCTGAGCGTTATAGTTATAGTCTGAGCGTTATAGTTATAGTTATAGTCTGAGCATTATAGTTATAGTTATAGTCTGAGCGTTATAGTTAGTTATAGTCTGAGCGTTATAGTTATAGTTAGTTATAGTCTGAGCGTTATAGTTATAGTTATAGTCTGAGCGTTATAGTTATAGTCTGAGCATTATAGTTAGTTATAGTCTGAGCGTTATAGTTATAGTTAGTTATAGTCTGAGCGTTATAGTTATAGTTATAGTCTGAGCGTTATAGTTATAGTCTGAGCATTATAGTTATAGTCTGAGCATTATAGTTATAGTCTGAGCATTATAGTTATAGTTATAGTCTGAGCGTTATAGTTAGTTATAGTCTGAGCGTTATAGTTATAGTCTGAGCGTTATAGTTATAGTTATAGTCTGAGCGTTATAGTTATAGTTATAGTCTGAGCGTTATAGTTATAGTCTGAGCATTATAGTTATAGTTATAGTCTGAGCATTATAGTTATAGTCTGAGCATTATAGTTATAGTTATAGTCTGAGCGTTATAGTTATAGTCTGAGCGTTATAGTTATAGTTATAGTCTGAGCATTATAGTTATAGTTATAGTCTGAGCATTATAGTTATAGTTATAGTCTGAGCGTTATAGTTATAGTCTGAGCATTATAGTTATAGTTATAGTCTGAGCATTATAGTTATAGTTATAGTCTGAGCGTTATAGTTATAGTCTGAGCGTTATAGTTATAGTTATAGTCTGAGCATTATAGTTATAGTTATAGTCTGAGCGTTATAGTTATAGTCTGAGCGTTATAGTTATAGTTATAGTCTGAGCATTATAGTTATAGTTATAGTCTGAGCATTATAGTTATAGTTATAGTCTGAGCGTTATAGTTATAGTCTGAGCATTATAGTTATAGTTATAGTCTGAGCATTATAGTTATAGTTATAGTCTGAGCGTTATAGTTATAGTCTGAGCGTTATAGTTATAGTTATAGTCTGAGCATTATAGTTATAGTTATAGTCTGAGCATTATAGTTATAATTATAGTCTGAGCGTTATAGTTATAGTCTGAGCATTATAGTTATAGTTATAGTCTGAGCATTATAGTTATAGTTATAGTCTGAGCGTTATAGTTATAGTTATAGTCTGGGACCAGAATCAACTGGTGGTTAAGAAGCTAACGAGAGATCTGTTTCTAGAGGTTGCTATGAAGGGTTTGATTTCATATCTACAAATTACATTCTGTTCATATTTCGTAGGTTTAGCTGCGAGCGCTGCGTGAGAAAAGCCTGTTCTATACCGTAAAATAAAGGTTGATATATAGGTCGGAATACTTCTACGTTGCTATACATCTATAGAGAAACAAGAAGTGTAAAGTTACTCCTTCAACAGTATTTTCTCTCATGATGTACTTGAATAAATCCAGATCAACGTGGTCTCTCCTACCAGACTCTTCAGGTTCAGGTCGCTCCCCGAGGACTCTGCTGATCCTCCTAGAGACCGAGGTGAGGAAGCTGCTGACGGAGGCTCCTCTCCGCTCCGACCTCACCTTCCTGACCGCCGTCCCGTCCGGACCGCTCCCCGTACCGGGCTCAGACACGGACCTGAAGAAGGGCAGGATCCCGCGCAGAGATCCGGGCCTCTGCTGGCCCTCGGAAGGTCTATGTGGGGCCACGTTGGACGAGCTCGGGAGGCTGAGCAGCCTCAGGTGGAGAAGAGGCTCCGTGGAGCGCCCTTCGCCCTCGGGGGCGGCCATCTTGGCCGTTGCCAGGTGAGCAGATGTCCTCCACTCGTACCAGTCCAATGGCTGCTCAGGCTTCCTGTAACGGAGCCAGCGGTACGAGGCCCGACGGGGACTCTGGACCGGAGCCTCGCCACCCTCAGGGGGGCGTTGACTTCCTCTCATGGTCCGGCAAACATAGACGTCCCTCCAGGCAGATGGAACAGCTGGAACAGCTGGTTCACCGACTACCCTAAGGACACATCTCTGCTCGGTGAGCTCTTTGTCAACGAGGCCGGCGGTGAATCGTCTTCCTGGGAGGAAGTGGAGCGTCAGATGAACATCGAGTTTGTTTTTTAAGCCAATCAGGTTTCACCAAACACGCACCAAGCAGCAGGCTGTGGTTTCCCCCGAGAACGGGCTGGAAACTGAAACCACAGAGTTCAGAGAGTCGCCGTCTTCTTCTTCTTCTTCTTCTTCTTCCGTTCTGATCGCTGATCAAACCGTCCGATCGGGTTGTTTTCATTCACAGATGAACGACAACAGAGACGGGAGAGCTTTGCTTTTCAGAATCATTTCAGATTACAAAGCTCATCAAACATAAAAACAAGAATCTTATTTCAGTTCAACGAGATTCTGGGAAAACACCTCAAACACCAAAATGCTTCAACTGCAGTGGTTTAGTCCTCTGCTAAAGTACAACTCTCATGTACTTGTACTTCACCTGAGTATTGTCTTTAACGCCACTTCTACTCCATCATCTCTATTTCTACATCTCCGACGGAAATATTGTATTTTAAACTATTTATCTGACAGTTTTACTTTACAAATGAATTCATTATTGTTGCAACAATCAGAACACGAATATAAATCACGTCTTAAAACACATTTTTTCATTTCATTTCTTTATTTTTGTTTATTAGTTTATTCTTATCGTATTGTTTGTCTTCGTTGAGCTTTGTTGTTTTAACGACTTACTTTTGCTGCTTTGTTTTTTAAAGCACTTTGTAAACCC
Source organism: Anarhichas minor (assembly GCF_050575085.1). NCBI lineage: Eukaryota > Metazoa > Chordata > Actinopteri > Perciformes > Anarhichadidae > Anarhichas > Anarhichas minor. Next base: position 258,607 of record NW_027466470.1, on the reverse strand, counting down.
TGTATTTATTATTGTTATAATATTATTATTATATTATGATATTATTATTATATTATTATTATTATTATATTATTATTATATTTGTATTATTATTATATTTGTATTATTTTTATATTATTATTATTATATTATTATTATTATATTATTTTTATATTATTATTATTATTATTATATTATTATTATTATTCCTCCATCACTGTTAAATGATCCGTTGATTAAGTAAATATAATGTAAAGCTTGACTGGTGCCTGATGAAGACAGTGGGAGGAGGTTGAAAGCTCCTGAAAAGCCTCGTGAGCTTTCTCATGTTGACAAGAAGGAAAATAAATTAATTAATTATGAATATTTCAGGAGGTTTTGTGGAATAAAAAGCCAAGAAGAAGGAAAAATATATAATTCTGTGACGCCGGGCTTTCCGTTCTTTTACCGCTGCCCCTGAACTTGTTTTCCGTGCTAAGCTAGGCTACATGCTAACAGAGTTTATGTGAGGAAGGCGGAGCTTCAGCAGCTGAATATGGAAACAATCTGACGAGAACTCTAAAATAATGATTAGTGAATCAGAGCAGCTTGTTATGTCACATGACTCCGAACATGATGTCACTACAGATATGATACAGAAGAAACAAATCTGAATCTTCACTGAAACTAATATGAATCCAATGAGACAAAGAATAAATTAAAGTTCATTTACTATTTGTGACTTTAATATAAAGAGTTGTTCATCACTTAAGTTTCTCTGAAACAAGTTGAAGTGAATCTTTTTGAAACAACTTTCTTCTTCTCCTCCTCCTCCTCTTCCTCCCCCCTCCTTCCCCTCCTCATCCTCCTCCTCTTCTTCTTCTTCTTCCTCCTCCTCCTCCTCTCCTCTCCTCTTCCCCATGTGACCCACATCTGCATGTTCATTGGCTAACGACGCTGCATGTAGGTCAGAGCTAGAGACCCAGACGGACGAGAGCCAAGTCCTCCTGAGGACCGCCCCCCACACAAGGGGGATCGGGAGAGTCCAGGTCCTTCAGGAGACTTCCTGTCCACATGAGACACGATACCCACAAGCACCAATACCTAATCAATAACCATGTTCACATTCCATTCATTCTTTTATATATGTGGGTCTAAATTAACAGGTTTTGTCCCACGTTTTGGTGGACCGGTCTAGAGACTGCAATACCCATGAACCTCGGTGGCCGTTGCCATGGAGAAAAGGCCAGCGAGACGGGGTGAACCAGAGCGGCAGTGAAGCCAGTGAACAGGAGTGACCATATCTGGACTGAGGAGGAGTGACGTAGAGACACCGTATACGTCTCTGGTAGAGACCTGTCAATCACTGTGTAGCCCCGCCCTAAAGCATCCCCTGCTTTATGGTCTGTTTGACTCTAAATGGACCATAATGTACTAAATGAACATCATGCTGTATTGAAGAAGACTTGAAACTAGAGATTGAGACCATAAACTCATGTTTACAATGTTTACTGAGGTAATAAATCAAGAGAGAAGTAGAGTCATTTTCTCATAGACTTCTATACAACCAGAGGAGTCGCCCCCTGCTGGACACTAGAGAGAATGCAGCTTTAACACATGAACTACAGACTGAGACCAGAAACAAGGTTCTCAATCTGATGTTCCACTTTGTTCACTTCTCATCTCCATCCTGCCGGAAAAAACAGGAGACCCAACAGCAGCTTCAAGCTGAAAATAACCAGCAGAAGAAGAAGAGATAAATCAGCAGAGGCCCAAAGGAATCCTGGGTAAAATCCCCCCCACAAGTCTCACAGACGACCAGAAACAACACAGACAGGAAGGAGCTGTGAACTCTAAGATCCAACACTTGTTGATCAATGTTTCACTTTCCTACCAATCAGAGGAAGAGAAATCCTCACATTGAACCTGTTAACCTGTTACCACTCCGCCCCCAGTCCTCTGGAGGGTTAACTGTACATCTGTGTCATGTATTCAGCTGCTGTGTATCGGTAGGTACTGATGCCACAAACCCTTTCAAGACACAATCATAACAGCAGGTTCACTCAGCGCCTCCCTCAGACCACCAACCCACAAACAAGCAGCTACTAAACCGAGGCAACTCACCGATGAAGCCTCATAATAATCCACCATCCATAATATTCAGACACAAACGCTCTTGTTACATTAACAAAGGTCCAGACGATCCAATCCAGTAGAATATTTAGTCCAAAACACATTATTACCATAAAGACCCACGGACTGCTGCTGCATCATTTCAAATTAGCCGGCAGATATGCCTAATTATTTATGTATTTTCTAACGTAACTCCAGTTCACATGTAAACATTGACGCTCTCTGGGTCTCAAAATGGCGGCTGCACTCTGACCTTTGATTGACACCTCACTTGAGCCAATAGGAGCTTCCATGTCCTGTCCACAGCCTACAACAGCCAACGAGAGGCCGCGTTGAAGGACAGGGCCCGCCCCTCTTCTTTCGTGTAAAGACTGAGCCAATTGCAACCGATCGTTCTGATGACTGACGCTTCGTATAGCCAATGAAATTTCAAAAATAATGATATACAGATTCAGGGGTTAGATTTAGAGGCAGAGCGAGGAAGTGACCGCGTCACCGTGAGTCAGGTCCTTGTGTCCGTGCGTAAGATGCAAAGTGTGTTTTTTGAGAGTTTTAGAGAATTTGTGAAAGTGAATAACAGTGAAATAACTTATAGATTACTGTATTTAGACATAAATAAGCTTTAGATTGAACTATGAAAACACATGTCTACACAGCCTAGGTATGTTGCTATGGTTACCATGGGTCCCCAAATGTCCTTTTTTGGAAGGCGCCTAAACATACCCTTAGTAAAACGTGTAGAATATTCATTTTCTGTGGTATAGTCATCAGATCTGAACCTGGACTAGGTAAGGCTTCATGCTGCGGTCCCTTTGTGTTTAGCAGCTACAGTCATCTGCAGGCATCTGTTTGTTCAGGAGGAAATAAAAGCTTCTCCTTCAGTGTGTTCAAACCTCTATTACTCAATGCCAGCAGCACTCAGAGATTCTGACTGTTGGGGAGAAACTTCAGAGTGTTACCTTTCAGAAGAGACCAGAACCATGCTTGTATGCGTTGTAGGCAAATTTTAATGGAGTGGTAACAGACAATATTTCATAAATAATTGTATATCTTATATATCTATATCTATACAGATATAGATATCTTATAAAGATATATCTTAACCCTCGTGTTGACTCATCTCTTCTATTAATTAAAGATAATGGAAGTAAATGTATCCGTTTTAATTATGACTCATTACAAATATGCTGTGTTTTCATTTCAACCGACTTTAATAAGAAAAGGGTCCGTCTGTCCGTCTGTCACAATATTTAATAAAATAGATTATATTGTCTCATCGTCTATTTTCTGTTCTATTCATCCATTTGTTAGATTTGTTTTATTGTCATTAAACGTGTTTGTGACGATAAAACAAACACAAACTCAGCATATTTAATAGAAACGTTTCTCACACGTTGATAAGTTCATATCACATATTTCATTAAATGTATTTTAAAGATTTTAGAACTTCTTGTGTTGCTGCTCAAGAAAGAATATCTGTTTACGTCCAAGAATAATAAAGAAACGTGGATTATTGTATTAATTAAAGGTCAAATATGATAAAAAGAACCAATAAGAGTGTTAGTGAGATGGTATTCCACCATCAGGAGAAGAACCTCGGTGTTTTTCCACTGAGTCCTGAAATAGACGGCAGCTTATTTTGGACTCTTGTTTTGTTTCAGAGAGGAAATCCCCCCCCCCCCCCCCACTTTCCATTTCCTCCTCTGATCCGCCTCCATTGTGTCCTGAAGACCTGAACCGGATCACCTGAACCGGGCCGACTCAAACGGAACCAAACGAGAAGCTGTGTGGACGTCGCTCACAAAGCGCTGCATCAGCACGTTTACCGCTTTAATGAATGATCAGAAGAAGAAATGACACGAAGGAGAAGTCTGTAAAGACTTTAGTGAAGAAGAAACTGGAACAGAATCTTTGCATTTCATAATATCAGGGTTCTGATCCGAGAGAAAGTGAGATAATTATAGAATTATGTTGAAGTAACGAGGTGGCAGAAAATAAATCTGTCAATGAAAAAATGAAAAAGAGAAATTAAAGAATAAATTGAACATAAACATTTTTGTTAAAGGATGGATTATTTATGTATTTGATTTATTGTTGATTCATTCACGTATTAGTTGATGGTCTGGATGTCATCAGACTGTTCATCACTCATCCGTCCACTTCAAACACTCTTATTGTTTATTAGTCCTGAAGAAGTCAAACGAGTCATAACTGATCAGTTAAAAATAAGCAAAGATTAGAGGAAAGTGTAAAATAAGTATTAGTCTGCGTTGCTTTCCTTCGCTGTTAATCATCTTGTTGCATCAGACATCTTTGTCTGTTTCCACCCTCGTACTGACTGAGGTGGTTCTGAATGTCTGAAGAGATGCTGGAGGACGACAGGAAACACGTTTCACTTAGACAGAAACATGAAGACGTCCTCTCGTCCAGCTGGAGGACCTCAGGTGTGAAGACAACCACCTCCCACAATCCCCTCGTCCAATAAGACGACGTCTCAGTGGAGAGCGTCACATTTAAAATACACATCCAACATCTGACATCCAACCATCAGCAACTAACATCAAACATTTAACATTTATCATCCAACATCCAAACAATCCAAAATATACAACAATCCAACACCTGACATCCAATATCTAACAAACAAACATCCGACAAACAAGCATCCGACAAACAAGCATCCGACAAACAAGCATACAACAAACAAGCATCCTACAAACAAGCATCCTACAAACATCCATCTTACAAACAAGCATCCTACAAACAAGCATCCTACAAACAAACATCCAACAAACAAACATCCAACAAACAAGCATCCTACAAACAAACATCCAAAAAACAAACATCCTACAAACTAGCATCCTACAAACAAACATCCAACAAACAAGCATCCAACAAACAAACATCCTACAAACAAACATTCTACAAACAAGCATCCAACAAACAAGCATCCAACAAACAAGCATCCTACAAACAAACATCCTACAAACACAACAAACAAGCATCCTACAAACAAACATCCTACAAACAAGCATCCTACAAACAAACATCCTACAAACAAGCATCCTACAAACAAGCATCCTACAAACAAACATCCGACAAACAAGCATCCGACAAACAAACATCCAACAAACAAACATCCTACAAAGAAACATCCAACAAACAAACAACCAACAAACAAACAACCAACAAACAAGCATCCTACAAACAAGCATCCTACAAACAAACATCCAACAAACAAGCATCCTACAAACAAACATCCAACAAACAAACATCCTACAAACAAACATCCAACAAACAAACATCCAACAAACAAGCATCCAACAAACAAGCATCCAACAAACAAGCATCCAACAAACAAACATCCAACAAACAAACATCCAACAAACAAGCATCCAACAAACAAGCATCGTACAAACAAACATCCAACAAACAAACATCCAACAAACAAGCATCCAACAAACAAACATCCAACAAACAAACATCCAACAAACAAACATCCTACAAACAAACATCCTTCAAACAAACATCAGTACTTGTACTGCGGTACAGGAGTACAGGAGTAGTACATGTGATGGGTAGTTGTACTGCGGTACAGGAGTAGTAAATGTGATCTTGTACTGCGGTACAGGAGTAGTAAATGTGATGAATACTTGTACTGCGGTACAGGAGTAGTAAATGTGATGGGTACTTGTACTGCGGTACAGGAGTAGTAAATGTGATGAGTACTTGTACTGCGGTACAGGAGTAGTAAATGTGATGGGTACTTGTACTGCGGTACAGGAGTAGTAAATGTGATGAGTACTTGTACTACAAGGAGCCCCTGAAGGCAGCAGCCATTGTTGGACGTATGGCAGGAATGTGAGCCGTTGGTGGCAGCAAGCCGGAGTCCTGCCGGGTGAGGTCAGCGGTACAAACCGGCTGCTGACTTCACACTCTGAGCAAACATCCGGACACAACCCTGCTTCCACAGATACCAACAATGCTGCGTTCAGGGCGCGTGGGAACAAACACTGCTGCACATTTAAAACAACTACTGGGTGGTTTATTCTGAATTAAAAACGTTTTCCAGCACACGAGACGATCTCAGTTCAAATACACGGATGGAGGGAAGGATTATGGATGGAAGGAAGGAAGAAAGGACGGATGGAAGAAAAGAAGGATGATGATAGAAGGAAGGGTGGAAGGAAGAAATGACAAAAGAAATGATGGGGGAAGGATGGAAAGATGGAAAGATGGATGTAAAGAAGAAAGGAAGGAAGTAGGAGTGGAAAGAAGGAAGGATGGAAAGAAGGAAATATGGATGGAACGAAGGAAGTAAGGAAGGAATGAGGGAGGAATGGAAGGATGGAAGGACGAAAAGATGGATGTAAAGAAGAGAGGAAGGAGGGAAGGATGAATGGAAGGTAGAAAGGAAGGATGATGGATAGAAGGAAAGAAGAAAGGACGGATGGAAGAAAAGAAGGAAAGATGAATGAAAGGAAGGAAGGACAGAAGGAAGGATACTGTACTTATCCCTGAGGAGAAGGTTCATGTCACATCAGAACATGAATCACACGAACAGAGAAAAAAGAAAGAGTAAAGAAGAAACTGCTGTAATACCAAAACATTACAATAAGTTATTAGTTAACATACACACAGAGCAACATATCTAAACATGTGTGTTATTGTTCAGGAGGACCAGAGACAACCAATCAGTGATTAAAAGCAACAGGAGGAGAGCTAGTAACGTTAGCAGCACCGCTAACGGCTAACCAACGGAGGTTCACTTCAGTTACATCATGATGCCTTCAGGCTCTGCTCAGTGAACATGAGTACTGGCTGAAGGTACATTATAACGTTATCATGATGTGTTCATCTGTAAAATGTAGTTTTGGTGATAAACTAGAATAAATCCAGTAGTTTGAAGGAGATGTTTATGAATATAAAATAGATATTAGAGATGAATTATGAGCTGTTTAACCTTCTTTTTATTTCCTGCTTCCTCGTGTCCTCTCTCCTCGAGGAGGCTTCTGGAGGAGCTGAGAGTTCCTCTATAGAAACAGAACCATGATGACTAGAAGTAGAACACGTCTTTAGTGCAGAACAACAGTTATGATGACATCAGTCATTAAAAGGAAAAAAACTCAAGTTGAATTTCTTTGATTATTTGTTTAAAGCAAATTCTGCTCTGTGTTCACTTCCTCTCTCTCCTCTCTCTCCTCTCCATCTCTTCTCCTCTCTCCCTCTCCTCTCTCCCTCTCATCTCTCTCCATCTCCTCTCTCTCCTCTCTCCCTCTCCTCCTCTCCATCTCCTTTCTCTCTCTCCCTCTCCTCTCTCTCCTCTCTCTCCATCTCCTCTCTCTCCTCTCCTCTCCTCCCTCTCCATCTCCTCTCTCCTCTCTCCCTCTCCTCTCCTTCCTCTCCATCTCCTCTCTCTCCTCTCCTCTCCTCCCTCTCCATCTCCTCTCTCCCTCTCCTCTCCTTCCTCTCCATCTCCTCTCTCTCCTCTCTCCTCCCTCTCCATCTCCTCTCTCCTCTCTCCCCATCTCCTCTCTCTCCTCTCTCCCTCTCCTCCCTCTCCATCTCCTCTCTCTCCTCTCTCCCTGTCCTCTCCTCTCAAAATAAAATTCAAATTCAAATTCAAATTTTGCTTTATTGGCATGAAAGTTTAAAAACAGTATTACCAAAGCATCAAAAAATTAAACATACTAACATCAACACACAACAATATCAATATAACAATAATATTAATGCAACATCTCATAAAGTGGTGTGAGACAGAGCCCCCATTGCTCCCACGTTACCTGTAGACCACCGCAGCTCTCTGACACCGAAGCAAAGGGAGGAGCGAAGTGAGAGAGAGAGATCCATGGATAGATAGATCTCTCTCTCTCTCCGTCTCTCTCCCAATTCAACCCAAACTCAGATCTGCTCCGTTGGCATGAACGCCCAGAGACGGCATCGCCAAAGCATCACCTGCTGTCCCTCAGGTTGTGGCATGTTAGTACATACTGGGCAGCAGGTCTGCCCTCTCTCCTTCTCCTAGGAGGACTTTTCATTTTGAGATATCGCTCAATTTTTAAAAATCTGAAATCACAGAGTCAAATTTGTTTAGGTAGATGTTCCTAATTTTATGGAATGTTTCGCATTTTAGGAGGAAGTGCATCTCCGTCTCAACCTCACCGGTCCCACAGTGACCACATGTTCTGTTCTCTCTTGGTTGCCATGACTTTTTGTGTCGTCCTGTTTCAATCTCCAGTTTGTGGTCACTGAGCCTCTCTCTCTCTTTCTCTCTGTGTCTCTCTCTCTCTGTACTTGGTGAGGTTCTGTCTCTGCTTTCTATCTCTGACAGTAGAGACATATTCTGCCTAGTCATCAGATAACATTCCAGTCTGCTTTGGCCCCCAGTTTCCTCTCTCCAGTGCTCCAGATAGGCTTCTTTACATCTCGCCATGATGTGTTTTACTCTGGTTGGTGTTTGGAGAGCAGTGTTGTTGAGAGACTGGTCCCCGTGTGTCTGAGAGGAGGCAGCTA
>NW_027466470.1:230000-245000 GCF_050575085.1 Anarhichas minor | reverse complement strand
CACACAGTGGAAGTACTAATACCACACAGTGGAAGTACTGATACCACACAGTGAGAGTACTGATACCACACAGTGAGAGTACTGATACCACACAGTGAAAGTACTAATACCACACAGTGAAAGTACTAATACCACACAGTGAGAGTACTGATACCACACAGTGAGAGTACTAATACCACACAGTGGAAGTACTGATACCACACAGTGAGAGTACTAATACCACACAGTGAGAGTACTGATACCACACAGTGAGAGTACTGACACCACACAGTGAGAGTACTGATACCACACAGTGGAAGTACTAATACCACACAGTGAAAGTACTAATACCACACAGTGAAAGTACTAATACCACACAGTGAGAGTACTGATACCACACAGTGAGAGTACTGATACCACACAGTGAGAGTACTGATACACACAGTAAAAGTGAATCAACTACTGATGAAGATCAGACCTCCTCTGGGTCTCTGTCTCCACCTGCTGTCACGCTGCGTCTCTTCTTCTCTGTTCATGTTTTTCTCTCTGCGGCTTCTCAGAAACCACAACTTCAAATAACTTAAGAAAGATAAACCACGGAGGAGTCAAACAAAAAATATTTATATCTAAATAAAGTATATGAAGCAGTTAAAAGGATTAAACGTACTGATACTACACGGTAAACATACTCTGTTACTGTAAAAGTAAAGGGCAAAACAAAGTACAATATGTACCTCCGAGATATAAATTGATACATAAAATATCGAGGTACCTTTCATTTTTTTCCCCCGTTGTGAACAACCACAGAAGAAGAACTGATTAATGTACTTTTACCTTTGACACTGTTGCATGTAGATATTACTGCTGATATTCATACGTGTATTTCTACATAGTTTTTGTGTGTACATGCACATGAACTGTGATGTGTTTACACACTCTTAATAACAATAATTCTTCTCTTTCTAACAACTACAACTGAGTGTTTTCACCTCCGTCCAGAAAAAAAGACTTAACTTTAACTTTGTTATTGTCATAAAAACAAGTCACATGATGAAACAGAAATACAGTCATTTATTTACTAAATACTTGTTTTTATTAAAATAACATCTCGTCATTATGTCATGTTAGGATTACTATTAGAAGTTAAACAGCTCATAATTCATCTCTAATATCTATTTTATATTCATGTGGAAATATCTCCTTCAAACATCTCTACATTTTACAGATTACATTTGAACACATCATGAAAAACATCATAATTAACCTGATTAACCTGAAGCCCCCCTAAAATGTTCTTCAGCCCCCCCAAATAATTTGGCATTATTGGCTTTTTTTTTTTTTTAAAGAAAAAAATGTAACTTTAAATTTTTATTTTGGTGATGTCATGAAATTAAACAATTGTTTCTCACATGGACAAGTTATTTATAACTTGAACATGCTACATATGTGCTATGAGGTATCGTAGAGCTCTGGGTGAACACAGACGGCTACAGGATTTATTTCCTGATTCAACAACGGCAGGAAGTCAATGACGACAGGAGAAACATCTCAACGCTGATAGGCTATCGCGCCGGGGCGTAACGCGAATATTTCGCCGAAGTTGAAAAATTTCAACTCACGCGTTTGGGGCGATTTGGCATTTGACACGAATTTACATCAATCGCGCCGCAAATTCGCGTCCATCGCGCTGCGCCATCGCAAATTCGTGCCGCGCCAGTCTCATCGCGTCTGTGCATAGACTTTGTATGTAATCTACTCGCGTGAATAATTCGCGCCGCGTTTGGTGTGAACCAGCATAATAGAGAAAACCTCGCTGGTGGAACACACTGGGATCATGGAAGGAGAAACGATAACTTAAACAGTACAATATGTACCTCTGAGATGTAGTACAAGAGAAGGACTTTCGGTTGGCCGCAAGGAGGTTCTGGCAAACCATCCGACGGCTCAGGAAGGGAAAGCAGGGCTTACCGCAGGCTGTTCTCAGCGGGGGGGGGGGGAACTGCTGACCCGGACGGGGGACATCATCGGGCGGTGAAAAGAGCACTTTGAGGAACTCCTAAACCCGACCAACATGTCCTCTGCAGAGGAGGCAGCACCTGAAGACCTAGGGGGGGCTCACCCATATCCCTGGCAGAGGCCGCTGAGGTAGTTGGTGGCAAGGCGCCCGGGGTGGATGAGATCCGCCCTGAGATGCTGAAGGCGCTGGACACGGTTGGGCTGTCCTGGCTGACACGCCTCTTCAATGTCGCATGGGGGTCGGGATCAGTGCCCATGGACTGGCAGACCGGGGTGGTGGTTCCCATCTTCAAAAAGGGGGACCGGAGAGTGTGCTCGAATTACCGGGGTATCACACTACTCAGCCTCCCGGGGAAGGCTTATGCCAGGGTGCTGGAAAGGAGGCTCCGACCATTTGTCGAACCTCGGATTCAAGAGGAGCAGTGCGGATTCCGTCCCGGCCGTGGAACAGTGGACCAGCTCTTTACCCTCGCAAGACTACTGGAGGGGTTCTGGGAGTTTGCCCAACCAGTCTACATGTGCTTTGTGGACTTGGAGAAGGCTTTCGACCGGGTCCCTCGGTGGTTCTTGTGGGGAGTGTGCTGCGGGAGTATGGGGTGCCGGACCCATTACAACAGGCGATCCGGTCTCTGTACGACTACAGTAGGAGCTGTGTCCGTATTCTCTGCAATAAGTCAGACACGTTCCCGGTGGGTGTTTGTCACCTTTGTCACCGGTCCTGTTTGTGACTTTCAGGGACAGGATATCTAGGCGCAGCCTGGGTGCGGAGAACGTCAGGTTCGGGGGTCTCGGGATCGCCTCTCTGCTGTTTGCAGATGATGTAGTCCTGTTGGCCTCCTCGGATCGTGACCTCCAGCATTCACTGGGGCGGTTTGCAGCCGAGTGTGAAGCGGCGGGGATGAGAGTTAGCACCTCCAAATCTGAGGCCATGGTTCTCTTCCGGAAACCGGTGGATTGCTCCCTCCAGGTGGGGACGGAGTGCCTACCTCAAGCGAAGGAGTTTAAGTATCTCGGGGTCTTGTTCACGAGTGAGGGTAAGATGGAGCGTGAGATCGACAGACGGATCGGTGCAGCTGCAGCAGTAAAGCAGGCGCTGCACCGGACCGTCTTGGTGAAGAGGGAGCTGAGCCGGAAGGCAAAGCTCTCAATTTACCACTCGGTCTACGTTCCTACCCTCACCTATGGTCACGAACTCTGGGTCGTGACCGAAAGGACAAGGTCGCGGCTACAAGCGGCCGAAATGAGCTTCCTCCGTAGGGTGGCCGGGCTCAGCCTTAGAGATAGGGTAAGGAGCTCGGTCATCAGGAGGGAGCTTGGAGTCGAGCCGCTACTCCTTCGCGTAGAAAGGAGTCAGCTGAGGTGGTTCGGGCATCTAATTAGGATGCCTCCTGGACGCCTCCCACTGGAGGTTTTCCAGGCACGTCCAACTGGGAAGAGACCCCGGGGAAGACCCAGAACACGCTGGAGAGATTACATCTCCCAGCTGGCCTGGGAACGCCTCGGCATCCCCCAGAATGAGCTGGAACATGTTGCTGGTGAGAGGGAAGTCTGGGTCGGCCTGCTGGGCTGCTGCCACCGCGACCCGACCCCGGATAAGAGGAGGAAGATGGATGGATGGATGTAGTACAGTAAAAAGTACTATATGTACCTCTGAGATGTAGTACAGTAAAAAGTACAAGTTAAAAACATCTACAGCAGCAAAATGCAACATACCCAGAAACGTGATGAAATAGTACTTTTGCTTGTAACTACTTTAACCACATTTAGATGAGAATACCTACATATTTTTACTTTTGAAAGAATGCATGCATTTGTGTGGTATTAGTACTTTTACTGCAGTAAAGGATACACACCACACCCTCAGCGGCTCCTGTAGTAATTATTTTATTATTCAAATGTTAAGTCTGGATTTTACAGGCACACAGGATCAAACAGGGTTCACTCAGGTCCTCACGGGGCTGAAACATGACGTCACCACAGAGTACAACACGGCAGAGAAGTCCTGCAGGCTGTGCAGCACACACACACAAAAACACACACACACACAAAAACACACACACACACGCACACGCACACACACACACACACACACACACACACACACACACACACACACACACACACACACACACACACACACACACACACGTCTAAGACAACAGGGTTACAAATACCTGGTACATTATAACTTAAAATACTGTTCATACATCTGGTGTGTGTGTGCTGGACGTCCCGCAGAGCGACCGCCTGGATGGAGGGAGAACAAGTAGAAATAAAGTGAGCAAAGAGTCCGGTTGTCCTGGTAACAGATTGTTAATCTGCAGAATATCACGGAGGACAATCTGATGTTTTGTGTTTTGTTCAGGACCTGATTTACAAAAAATAAAACCTGCTTCAGTACCGACACGAGGGAGCGAAAACCACGAGGAAGGTTTAGTGGAACACGTGACTGTGAGTACAACCCGACTGATGTTAAGGCACAAAAACACTGATTATAACTACGGTGACCGAGCGAGTAGCAGTCGGTACGATGACTCGGGACGTCCTGGTGGCTCAAAAAGCTCAAACACACAACTCGACAAACATTTCAGTTCGGTTGAAGGAACTCACCGAGAATCAATAAAACAGGAGTGAAGTATGAACACTGAGCCTCGTATACGAGCAGGCGTATTAGAATAATAACAGATACTTATAGAATATATTCGTTAGCTGGAGGCGTCGGTTGGTTTGATTGTGACGGAGCTCAACGCGGCTGTTTGACACGTTGGACTCGTATTAAGTCCTGAATCATCTGAGCATATATATTTACACAATAACACAATCCTCTCTCTATGTCATGATAAAAAAACATTCGCACACACAAATATAACATTTTTAAAATAATTATTAGCACCAGTGTATCAGATAAAAACTCTCGTTACGCAAAATGTACAGAGTTGCATAGTGTTGGATTTAGCCTGGAAGAAGATATTAATGTGTGTGAGCGGTAAGAAACACCAGCGGTAAGCAGCAACTTGTGGGACAAGAGATAGAAATAGAACACGCGTACACGAGACATGATTTAAAGACGCGTCCGCAGAGCCGCCGACGTCCTGAAACATGTGGCTTGTATCTGGAGAGACGTGATAAAACACACGATGGTCTCTGACCAGAAACAAAGCTGGCACAACATCTGAATATCTTGCACAAGTTCATATTTCATTCCCAGAAGATGCAAATATTCACACAAGTGTGAATACAGAAATACACCAGAGAGAGAGAGAGAGAGAGAGAGAGACAGAGTACATGACTAAGTTGTAACACCTCAGACTACATTTTTAAACACCTCATAAGGCGACATTTATCTGTGGTTTATTGTGCATTTAAGATAATATCCTGCATTTGTGGGAATAAAATATGAATTCATCTTGTGCGTACACGTTTTTATTTTGTTCCCAAAAGATCCAAATCTTGCACACAAGTCAATATTTTGTGCGTAGACGATAATAACTTCAAACTTCAAACCAAGATCCAAATCTCGTGGGAGCAAGACGATAACTTGTGTGTCGGGAACCAGATATTCTATTAGTCTAGTTCCAAAGAACATCCACGTCTTGTTCATACGAGTTAGAATCCTCCACCTGCAAACATACGGTCTAGTTCCCTCAGACGGTGTAATCTTGAGGGAACTAGACGCGTCTTTTGGGAACAAGATTTAAAAACGACATGTTTTCTGGACTTCAGAGGCTTCGTATTCACCAGCGGAGTGGGCGTGGCTCTACTCAACAACACGACCCATTGGAGGTGAAAGTACTGATGAACTGAAGTGAAATACTTGTTTTTCCTCTGCTGGTGTTTTTAGGCTCGAAGCTTCGGGAGGAAAACAGAAGAGAGGATTCCTTCACTGTGTGGTTTCTGAAAACACGGTTGATTTAAACATTTTAAAAACAGAGTGTAGCCGTACATTCAGCCGGCGTGTCCCCCGGGGCATGATGGGTAATACAAGCGGACACTTCCTGTTTGTGAAACAGACGGGGTGCAGTCACGTCGGGTTTGTGGTTCTGGAGGCTCTTCTAGCTCTCTGAGTTCATTCTACTGTGACCACGTCACTGCGTCTCCAAAAACAGCTGCTTCTCTTTTGATAAAACAAATAAAATCAAAATAAAACGTGAACGTGGCTTCAAAGACAAGAATCTGAGGACAAGAAATATATATATTTAAAAACTGTTTTGGTAAAAAGTTGGTGTGTTTGCCAGAGTGTTAGAGGTGAGGGGGAGTGTTGGAGTCGGAGGGGGCGGAGCTTAAGGCCGCTCCAGAGACGGCGTGTTGAAGCAGCCGTCGGGTAACGTGCTCTTGATGTCGTTGAGGTTGGCGATGTCGGCGCGGATCTCGCGGATCTGCCGGTCGTAGTCGTTGATCATGTCCTCTTGGCTCCGTGCCACGTCGTTCAGCTCCGTCAGCTTCCGGTCCAGATCGCTGTCGCCCATCTTGCCCTTGGCCCTCTTCAGGGACTCGTCGATCTGGTTCAGCTTGCTCAGGTCCACCTTGTCGATGTTTCCTGGAGAGAGAAATCCGGTTCCGGATGAACTCTGGATCGATCTGCACCACAAACCAGCTTCGTACTTTGTTTTTAGCTCTTTTCATTGTGACGCGTATCGATGAATGATTGTTTTAGGTTTAATATAATATAATATATAAAATAATCAAAAAGAACCGATGAGAGTGCTAGCATCAGTAAAACCCTGCCCCCCATCCTTCAGGGTTGTTCAGGGTCTCAGACTGCGAGGACCTTCTTACCCAGCTGATCCAGCAGGATGGTGATGGTGCTCAGCACCGTCTTCACGGCGCTCTTGGCCTTGCGGGCGTTGTCTTCCGCCTCCTTCGCGTTATCCGACGCCTGAAAGAGGAAAAAGGAAACGTAAGCCAGTGTTGACCCGACGCACAGACTGGATCTCACAGATCTCATCTGAGGGTCTTCTGGAACCCGGATCCTACCATCCCCGCCATCATCATGTCCTGGTCGGCCTCGGCCTTCTTCCTGGCCAGCTCCTGCTCGGCGGCGTCCAGCTGGTCCATCATGTCGCCGACCTCGTTGTCCAGCTTGTTGGTGTCCTGGAAGGCCTTCTCCGCGTCCTCCTTGGTCTTGGCTGAGCCCTGAAGAGGACGCAGCGTGTATTTAATTCATGTTTTATGATATTTTATATGATATATATATATATATTACTCTCCACTCCCGTCGTACCTTCTGCACATTGCCGGCGATCCTCTCGGCCTCCTCCGCCTTGCTCTTGGCCTCCCGGGCGTCAGCGGCCGCGTTGCCGAGCGCCGCCTCCGCCTGCTTGGTCTTCTGGTTGGCGGCCATGATGGTGGCGTTGATGGAGGGGATCTTCTTCAGGGCTTCTTCAGCCGCCGTCTTGTTGTCATTTACTCTCTTATCAAAGTCTAAAGGAAGAAGAATTAAAGAGAAAGTTAGATCAGTAACTGAAGAGAGACAGAGAGACAGACAGACGGGCGGACGGACAGAGAGAGAGACAGACAGACAGAGAGACAGACGGACGGACGGACAGACAGACAGACAGACGGACGGACGGACGGGCGGACGGACAGAGAGAGAGACAGACTGACAGACAGACAGACGGTCAGTCGGTCGGTCGGACACACAGACAGACAGACAGACAGGTACCTCTGAGGTCCTCCAGGATGGTCTCGGCCTCTCTAAAGGTGGACTGTCCTTTCTTCGCCGCCTCCTCAGCCAGAGCTTTGGCAGCGTCGGCTCGAGCCAACAGCTGATCTGCAGTCTGTCAGAGACAGGAAACAGGAAGTGACACTTCAACAGCTAAACGCATCATAACGTGATGTCATTGTCTCGTTTGTCTTTTGACACGGTTTGTTTATGTACTGAATCTACTTTACTGTACCTTCAGAGTGGACATTCACCCTGTTTATATACATATATATATATATATATATATATATATATACAGCTTTTATGCTAAGCTAGCATATACATTTATGCTAGCTTAGCTGTAGTCAGCGTACCTGCTGCTCACTCCTCCCTTTTTCCAGCAGCTTGCGCACTTCCTGCTCTTTGCCCCTCAGGTCGTCTCTCAGGTCGTCGTACTCCTTCTCCGTCTTGTCGATGAGCTTGTCGAGGTCCGACGCCTCCTTCTTGATCTTACCGGCTTCATCCTAAAAAGACACAAACGGTTATCCAGGAAGTCTAAATATACTTATTATAACTCATAATGTTTGTGAAGTCACCTCCAGAGCTTTGGTGTCGAACGACGGGACGTTCGTCAGGTTGGCGAAGATCTTCACGGCTTTGTTTCCGGCGTCTTCGGCCTCGGCTTGAACCTTGTTGGCCTGTTTCTCCAGATTCTTGGCCAGCTCCTTCGCCTCGTTGTACCTGAACAGTTGGAGCAGATGGGTACATAAATAAACACAGTACTTATATCTATATACAGTATATATATCAGGGTATAAGGACGCTTTAATGCAGACGTACTTCTTGTTGAGCTCGTCGATCTCTTGGCTCGTCTTGCTCTCTCCTTCCAGAGTCTTCAGCAGCAGGTTGTGCGCTTTGGTCGACGTGTCATTGGCGTCTTTGGCGATCTTCTCGATCTGGTCGGCGTCCATCTTGTGCCTAAAGACAAAGCACGGACACAGAGGACGACGGTTAGTACTCTACATGTCTGAATGTAGAACGTGTCTCCACTAACAGATGTTCATTAGTTTACTGATCAAAGAGACAAAGATCCTCTGAACAACAGAAGTAGAAGAAGAAGAGAAGAAATCAGCTGGAAGCTTGAATTTAAACAGGAACAACTTCCTGTTTCAGTGTCAAAGAGTTTCACAATAAAAGCATCGTAGAACAAGCTGGAGTTATCTTCATCAAAGCTCTTCTTGAGTAGAAACAGAAGGTTAGACTAGAGTTACTGTTGGAACATCAGCTGAACTGATCACAGTTTAAACCTCTTCATCAATAATCAAACTGGTTCTTCATCAAGTTCACCAGGATTCTGTCATGTGAATCAGTTCAGAATAAAATATCTGAGTTATTATTAAAATAAAGAAAAGCATCGTCAGCATAACAGCTGATTCATAACTTTATGTATTTATACTGAAACGCAGTTATTTTAAACATCAGAAACAACAACAACTCTCTTCTTCTTACTTGTCGGCCAGCGTCCGAGCCTCCTCAGCCAGCAGCGTCATGTTGTTCGGATCTCCGGTGCCGCTCGGGGGTTTGATGTCCTGCAGACAGAGACGCCCACCAGTCAGTGAATCTATCGGCGGGCTCCGTTATGGTTAACGGTCGCCGAGACAACAGCGCCGTGACCGGCGACTCACCACTTTGCCGACGGCGTCCTTGGCCTTGTCCAGCTCCTGTCGGGCGCGGTCGATCAGGTCCTCGGCGTCCCGGACCCGGTGGCGGGCGCGGTCCGCCTGCGTGCCGGTGTCGTCCACCGTGTTGCGGATGCCCTGCAGGCGGTTCCACTGGGTCGTCAGAGTGTTGTTGATGCCGTCCAGGCGATCCAGCAGACCGCGGTCCACGTCTGCGTTGGTCAAAGGTCAGAGGTCAGTCGGGTAAAACACCTTGTTTAAATTGAATTCAAAAGCTGAAATCAGGGCTGAGCTAGTTCCTGACATGACAGAAGGTGCAGCAGACGTTCTAGTTCTCCATCAGTACGATGTACAGTAGAATCTATAACCATGACTCTGGAACATCAGCAGTGTTGAAACAGGATTGTTATCAAGGGGAACAGACACTGAGCCATGTGATCTACGAGCTCATCGGTCTGTATCATGACCTTTGCTGGCCTGAGCCTCCTCCAGCAGCTCCATGATGGCCCTCTCTGCCTCCTTCAGCCGGTCCTCGAAGGCCTTGTCGCTGACGGTGTCCTGGCCCGAGCCGAGGTTATCGATCAGGGTCTGCAGGTCGTGGAGCTTCTGCCTCTGCTGGTTCACCTGGACACAGAGAACAACACGGCCGTATATTTTATTCATGCATTTTACATTCTCTGCATGCTCTTTAGGTTTAGTGCTTCGTACTCGGCCACGTAGTATAAAGGTGTCCTGAATGTTTCTACTCATATAATTACTGTTGTTATTATTTCTGCTTATTTCATTAAAATGATGAATTACTTCATCATTTTAATCTTTTATTCAGATTTTTTTAGGGTGACTTTGTAACATCTGTCCAGGAGACTACAGATGAAAAATACATTTACGGTGATGTTTTATTAATGTGCACTGTCCCCCCCAAAATCAACCAATAAATAAAATGTATTTCTTTGTGCAGAGACATAAGAACGACGGCGTATTAAGGAAATGTAGGTCAGAAAAATAAATGATGGAGCCGGAAAAATCACAGAAAAAAAACGAGCAATTTACTGCTTTAATCTGAGAGAATATCCAACTTTACGACTTTAATCTTGTAAATTTTAGTTTTTGTCTTATATTTTTAGAGCTACAAAAGCCCTAAAAGGACGCCGTACATAAGTGTCTGTCCGTCCCGTCTCTAGCGTCCGTCCTCACCTTGTCTCTGACCAGACTGTAGCAGGAGGGACACTGCTGGCAGCCCGGTGCCGAGCGGTTGTAGAAGTAATTCTCCTCACACATGTCACATCGAGCTCCCACGAAGCCGGGACGACACTCGCAGCGGCCGTCCTCCTGACACTGACCGGACTGGGAGCCCTCAGGGTCGCAGTCGCAAGCTGAGGGGTCACAGAGAGAGAGAGAGAGGGGGGGGGGGGGGGGGGGCATTAGAAAACACAACCAAACCAACCAACCAACCAGCCAACCCCACCAACCAAACTAACCCCATCAACCAACTAACCAACCCACCCCATCAACCAAACTAACCCCATCAACCAACTAACCAACCCACCCCATCAACCAAACTAACCCCATCAACCAACTAACCAACCCACCCCATCAACCAAACTAACCCCATCAACCAACTAACCAACCCACCCCACCAACGAAACTAACCCCACCAACCAACCAACCCACCAAACTAACCCCATCAACCAACTAACCAACTAACCCCATCAACCAACTAACCAACCCACCCCACCAACCAAACTAACCCCACCAACCAACCAACCCACCAAACTAACCCCACCAACCAACCAACCAACCCACCCTACCAACCAACCAGCCAACCCCACCAACCAAACTAACCCCATCAACCAACTAACCAACCCACCCCATCAACCAAACTAACCCCATCAACCAACTAACCAACCCACCCCACCAACCAAACTCACCCCACCAACCAACCAACCCACCAAACAACTAACCAACCCACCCCACCAACCAAACTAACCCCACTAACCAACCAACCAACCCCACCAACCAACCAACCAAACTAACCCCATCAACCAACTAACCAACCCACCCCACCAACCAAACTCACCCCACCAACCAACCAACCCACCAAACAACTAACCAACCCACCCCACCAACCAAACTAACCCCACTAACCAACCAACCAACCCCACCAACCAACCAACCAAACTAACCCCATCAACCAACTAACCAACCCACCCCACCAACCAAACTAACCCCACCAACTAACCAACCAACCAACCAACCAACCCACCCCACCAACCCAACCAACCCACCAACCAAACTAACCCCACTAACCAACCAACCAACCAACCCCACCAACCAACCAACCAAACTAACCCCATCAACCAACTAACCAACCCACCCCACCAACCCAACCAACCCCACCAACCAACCAAACAAACCAACCACACACTCAAACACACACGGATGTCTCACGTTTGCATCCGGACGAGCTGAAGCCAAAGAAGTTGACCTCGCAGCGTTCACAGTGCAGGCCGGTGACGCCGGGCTGACACTCGCACTGTCCTGAAGTGATGTCACACTGACCATTGGTGGAGCCAATCGGATTGCAGTTGCACCTGTGGAGGAAAGAGCGGGAAGAAAAGCCAAATTAAGAAAAAAACAGAAGCACAATTTGACTGGTGTTGCTGTGAAGTCACTGTGATGTCACTGTGATGTCACTATGATGTCACTATGATGTCTGACCGTTCGCAGCCGTCGGCGCTCTGCAGGTTGAAGAAGCCGGGCTCACAGGCGCCGCAGTCGCGCTCGGCCACGTTGGGGAGACACTCGCACTGACCGGTGACCTGAGAGCAGCCGGTCTGTCGACCCACGGTGCCGAACGGAGAGCAGGAGCAGGCTGAGGACACAGTCAGGGACAAGATATTAATATTATTATATTATTATCAAGATATCAGAGACGAGATATTATTATTATTATTATTAGACAAAAGGAAACGTGTGGTTTCAGTGTTAGACTGTAGTACAGATAAATCAGGCTACTATAGATGTCACTTTGAAGAAGAAGAAGAAGAAGAAGAAGCTGTGATGTAACATGATCACTAACCAATAGACTACTACAGCGCCCTCTGGTGACCTTTCTCTGACGTTTTAATCAGTAATTTAAAGAAGAATCAACAGAAAACATCTGAACTCGATCATCTTCCAGTAAAATCATCTCTTCTTCTCACCTTTGCACTTGTCGGCGGCGTTGGAAGCCAGGGCGTTGCCGTAGAAGCCGTCCCTGCAGCGGTCGCAGAAGAAGCCATCGGTGTTGTAGATGCACTTCAGGCACTCTCCCGTCTCGCGGTTGCAGTTACCAACGGCGTTGGGGTCGATGTTGTCGCTGCACTTGCAGGCGCGGCAGGCTCGGACCGGCCCGCTCTGACCCAGCGGGTCGCCGAAGAAGCCGTCGTCACAGAGCTCGCAGCGCTTCCCTGAGGACGAGGTGACAGGTTAGCGTGGCGATAACAGCCGGTGAAGGAAGAAACCGGAGGGAAACATCGGGGTTCCTTTAGTTGAAGCAGGTCGATAACAACTAACTGTGTTTATGTTTCAGCTTCAGAGAATCAGTCTAGATCCAGAGTAACTGATGATAAATCACCATCATCTCAAACCAGAAGATTAAGACTTTCTATTGGCTCAAAATAAACTGCAGATCTGGAACCAGAACTTTTACAGGATTTAAATAATCTCATCGAGTAGTTTGGTGGATATGAGAATGTATCCCGGAGTCATATGTTCTTCCTCTCTCTTATTCTCACTTGTTACTTCTTAGGACATTTTGGACTTTTCCCGAACCAGAAACCGTCCTTAAAGAAGCAGAACAACAGCAAACTGAAGAGAGACAAAGAGGTGTGAGTGTACCTGTGGTCCCTGCGGGGCAGTTGGTGCAGACCACCTCTCTGGTCTTGGGGACCACAGCACAGGTGGCTGCGGTGGGACACGGACACGTCTGACAGTCAGCTGACGACCCGCGCGTGGCGTCGCCGTAGAAACCGTCTTTACAGCGCTCACAGCTGAGACCGGCCGTGTCGTCACGACAGTCACACGCTCCTGCACACACACACACACACACACACACACACACACACACACACACACACACACACACACACACACACACACACACACACACACACACACACACACACACACACACACACCAGTCAGAACCAGTAGAACCAGTAGAACCAGTGCTAGCAGTCAGTTCCCAGTCTACCCAGTCGTACCGGTGTGGGGGTTGCAGGCCTCGCTGTGCCCGTTACAGTTGCAGGCCTCACAGGAGCTGAAGGCTCCGAGCTCCGGACGGGCGCGTCGATATCCCAGAGTGCACTGCTCACAGTGTTGCCCCTGGTAACCCTGAGGACAGGTGCAGCGCTCCACCCAATGAGCCGGCTCACCTAGAGCCCTCCTCGCCGACACCAGGGAGACGTCATCCAGGTAACCGGCACCTGGAGAGACGGAGTCGATGTTAACGGATGTGAGTCCCCTTTAATCAGTGTGATGTTGTTGTTTATATGTTGCTTTGTTGTTTTTGATCTTGCTTTGTTGTTGTGATGTGATGTGTTGCGTTATGTGTTATTGTTGTCGTTGGGATGTAGTGGTTGTTGTGATGTTATTGTTGTTGTGTTGTTGTTATTGCTGTTGTGCTGTGGTGGTTGTTGTGTTGTTGTTGTGTTGCGTACTCCTCTCGCTGTAGGTGCCGCGGATCTTGATGGCGGTGAGGTTGTGGAGGAGTTTCTGGAAGTCTGGGTGGCTGATGGTCGGTCTCCAGGGATAGTCTGTGCTGTCATGGAGCCTGAACACAACAACAACAATAACAACAGGTTATAAAAACAGGATTCACTGGTCTCTGGTGAATGTAGGAGCTGAACGCTGGACGTAACAACATGATTCTGACAGTGATTAGGACACCGGGACGATACCGGGGACATGCTAATATATTCATATATATATATTAGTGCTGGGCAAGTTATCGCGTTAACACATTCATTAATTAACGGCGACAATTATTTTATCGCGCGTTAACGCATTTTTTAAATTTATTATAATTTTATTTTTTTTTTTAATTGAAAGACAAGAGACAATACATATACACAACAACAAGAGGAGGACAAGAACAGTGGGATAAAAGCCAGCAAACATCCTATAGTCAGTAATGTTAGTGCACCTATATGCTGACATTCACGGTAAACGCATTTAAACGGCACAGATCGGGAGCGAGCGAAGGACTTTGAAAGTTAGCGGAAAGATTAACGTGAGACAACATCCGGTTTCTTCAGACGAACATCCGGTTTTCAGAATAAGATGCCAACAAAGTATGAATTATATTCACATTAAGTATAAAACATGCTACCTGCATCTCGTGAACCAAATGTTATTGCCCTTTTGTTCATATAGCAGTACTTTAAAATAAAAGTGCACAATACACTACTTTTGAATTCATTATTGAACTTTGCCATAACAATGAGATTAATCCCGATTAATCACAAAAAATCCATGAGATTAATCGCGATTAAATATTTTAATCGTTGCCCAGCACTAATATATATTCATATATACTCTAACCCCGCCTCCAAAGCCTCACCTGAACACGAATGTCTGCATGTTCTCGTTGGGGTAGGCGTTGCCCTGAGCTATGAGTGGGACGGCCACCCTGAGACCGGC
>NW_027466470.1:0-225000 GCF_050575085.1 Anarhichas minor | reverse complement strand
GTCCAGCAGACAATCAGAGACTCTAATAAAGTTGTAATGTTCGTATCTCTCCAGCAGAGGGCGCTCAAAGCTCAGTCTCAAAAGATAATCATCACTGTTTCATTTCTACTTTTATATTTCTGCACTTGCTAAACAATCAAGATGTAAATTAAGCTGAATTATTGTATGCTAACAGTTTCCCCCTGCTTCCAGACTTTGTGCTAAGCTAGGCTAAACACACCCCAGACTGTCTGTGAACGGGACGGTCAGGCTGATGATTCATCTGATGATTGATAAATCTGCCGGTTATTTGATTTGATTTATTGTTTGGTGAAGGGGACATCTTGTTTTGTTTTGTCACAAAGATTCAGATTAATATCTGAGAGGACGACAGGAAATGATCTCTTCTGACAAACTGTAAACACTCAACAGATGAACGATTATTAGTTATTCAATCAATCATTCACTGAGAACCGAATTCATCAAAGTGTTACAGTTAAAGTACCAATACCACAGTATACAAGTACACATAATACAGTAAATGTACTATGTTACAGTAAATGTATTAATATCACAGTGTAAAAATGTTTTTATGGCATTTAAATAAAATAAAAAAACGGCTGCAGAAATGTGTGCCTGAGTAGAAACCGCCCAGTAAAAGTAGTAAATATAAGAACGTGTGTAGATGTTTACATGCTGTGTTGATGATGATGACATTAACACCAGACTCCACTCATTACCTGCAGCCGGCCTCTGTCAGACTGTGGTATCCCGGCTGGCAGCGGTCACACTTCTCTCCGGTCACTCCGGGTTTACACGCACACACTCCTCTGTTGTCACACTGAGGAGACTCTGAGCCTGGAAACAAACACACACACACACACACACACGCACACACACACACACACACACACACACACACACACACACACACCGTCAGCACATTCAACGTCAACCACGTGCAAACAATCAGCTCCCATTAACAAACCATTACAGGACAGATCTGGTGTCACTGGGACTCAAACAGCAGCTGGTTCACATTAAAGCAGCGGTTTGTTGCTGCGCTCTGTTAGAAACCACAAACCAGTGAGTTCATGGCCGCGGTTCCACATGTTCTCTGCTCATGTTCTCTGCTCATGTTCACTCATCGGAGCCTCTTCTGTCCCCGGGACGTCAGAGGAGCACGAAAAGTATCTGAATAGTACATTATATTATCCAGCAAAGTGTGATTAATACAAATCCTTTGTGATGTGTTCAAGTGTTTGTGGGGAAACTCAAACTTGCAACATGAGCGTTAACGTTCATTCTTGACCTCGTGAAAAAGCACTTGTTTGTGTTCACTTTCTTGCTGAGATAAAGACTGGTGTTGTATCTGTATGTTCAGTATAACAACTGGTTAGCTTAGCTTAGCATGAAGGGTAAACAGCTAGCATGGCTCCAGTCTAAAGGTAACAACGTTACACCTACCAGCTCCTCTAAAGCGCCCTGATTAACAGCTCACATCACATGTTGTGGAGTTACAGGGGTTACATTTTAATAACTTTTACGGACGTCCCTGAACTCACCGACGGTGTTGCAGCCGCAGGGCAGGCAGCGGCTGCTGCCGGCGTCTCTGTGGTAGTAGTCGAGGCAGCGCTCACAGTTGGGCCCGTCCGTGTTGTCGGCACAGTTTGTGCAGTGACCTCCGTGACCCGAGGCCCGGTACAACTCGGCATCGTAGTAACACTCAGAGCTCTTCCCGTTACAGTCGCAGGCTGAGAGAGATGGGCGGGAAACATCAGAACGCATTATTATGTGCAGTAAAGTACCAAGTACTCTACAGCAGTAACAGCAGTACAAATCTACAGCAGTAACAGCAGTACCAAGTACTCTACAGCAGTAACAGCAGTAAAGCAGAAGCAGTAGTAGTAACAGTACAACAGTAGCAGCAGTGAAGCTGTAACAGAAGCAGTTCTGTCAGTGACTCGTTCTCAACAGTTAGAACATGTTTGTTTTAATACTCTCAGCTTCCTGCAGGACGGATTCAGTCGACTGTGGGAGGAAAAGAAACACACTAATATTTCCCTGAACCCTGTTAGTCATGCATCTGTGATATGAATGTGTAGCCGTCAGGAACTACAGCTCCCACAATCCCCCAGGGGCTGTCATGACTACTTCATCATGTGATCTGTTCCGTGGCTCAGCCCCACCAGACAGCTGCTGATCCCATTTACTCTGCTGCATTATTGTTGTTGCAATGTTTGAGAGATGAGTTTCTGTGTTCGGCTTGAAGGCGTTTAACTTTAACCTCTGTAGTAAAGCAGTGGTATCTGCAGTACAGCAGTAGTATCTGTAGTAAAGCAGTAGTATCTGCAGTAAAGCAGTAGTATCTGTAGTAAAGCAGTAGTATCTGCAGTAAAGCAGTAGTATCTGTAGTAAAGCAGTAGTATCTGCAGTAAAGCAGAGGTATCTGCAGTAAAGCAGTAGTATCTGCAGTAAAGCAGTGGTATCTGCAGTAAAGCAGTGGTATCTGTAGTAAAGCAGAGGTATCTGCAGTACAGCAGTAGTATCTGTAGTAAAGCAGTAGTATCTGCAGTAAAGCAGTAGTATCTGTAGTAAAGCAGTAGTATCTGCAGTAAAGCAGAGGTATCTGCAGTAAAGCAGTAGTATCTGCAGTAAAGCAGTGGTATCTGCAGTAAAGCAGTGGTATCTGTAGTAAAGCAGAGGTATCTGCAGTACAGCAGTAGTATCTGTAGTAAAGCAGTAGTATCTGCAGTAAAGCAGTAGTATCTGTAGTAAAGCAGTAGTATCTGTAGTAAAGCAGTGGTATCTGCAGTAAAGCAGTGGTATCTGTAGTAAAGCAGAGGTATCTGCAGTACAGCAGTAGTATCTGTAGTAAAGCAGTAGTATCTGCAGTAAAGCAGTAGTATCTGTAGTAAAGCAGTAGTATCTGTAGTAAAGCAGAGGTATCTGCAGTACAGCAGTAGTATCTGTAGTAAAGCAGTAGTATCTGCAGTAAAGCAGTAGTATCTGTAGTAAAGCAGTAGTATCTGCAGTAAAGCAGAGGTATCTGCAGTAAAGCAGTAGTATCTGCAGTAAAGCAGTGGTATCTGCAGTAAAGCAGTAGTATCTGCAGTAAAGCAGTAGTATCTGCAGTAAAGCAGAGGTATCTGCAGTAAAGCAGTAGTATCTGCAGTAAAGCAGTAGTATCTGCAGTAAAGCAGTAGTATCTGCAGTAAAGCAGTAGTATCTGCAGTAAAGCAGTGGTATCTGCAGTAAAGCAGTAGTATCTGCAGTAAAGCAGTAGTATCTGCAGTAAAGCAGAGGTATCTGCAGTAAAGCAGTAGTATCTGTAGTAAAGCAGTGGTATCTGCAGTAAAGCAGTGGTATCTGCAGTAAAGCAGTAGTATCTGTAGTAAAGCAGAGGTATCTGCAGTAAAGCAGTAGTATCTGTAGTAAAGCAGTAGTATCTGTAGTAAAGCAGTGGTATCTGTAGTAAAGCAGTAGTATCTGTAGTAAAGCAGTGGTATCTGTAGTAAAGCAGAGGTATCTGCAGTAAAGCAGTAGTATCTTCAGTAAAGCAGTGGTATCTGTAGTAAAGCAGAGGTATCTGCAGTAAAGCAGTAGTATCTTCAGTAAAGCAGTGGTATCTGTAGTAAAGCAGTGGTATCTGTAGTAAAGCAGAGGTATCTGCAGTAAAGCAGTGGTATCTGTAGTAAAGCAGTGGTATCTGTAGTAAAGCAGTGGCATCTGCAGTACAGCAGTAGTATCTGTAGTAAAGCAGTAGTATCTGCAGTAAAGCAGTAGTATCTGCAGTAAAGCAGTGGTATCTGCAGTAAAGCAGTAGTATCTGTAGTAAAGCAGAGGTATCTGCAGTAAAGCAGTAGTATCTGCAGTAAAGCAGTGGTATCTGCAGTAAAGCAGTAGTATCTGTAGTAAAGCAGAGGTATCTGCAGTAAAGCAGTAGTATCTGCAGTAAAGCAGTGGTATCTGCAGTAAAGCAGTAGTATCTGTAGTAAAGCAGAGGTATCTGCAGTAAAGCAGTAGTATCTGCAGTAAAGCAGTAGTATCTGCAGTAAAGCAGTAGTATCTGTAGTAAAGCAGTGGCATCTGCAGTAAACTCACGCAGACAGTCGTTGGGGCTGTCGGCGGTCGCTCTCCTCCACGGCCGGTCGTTGTAGAACGGTTTGCATACGTTGCAGTCGTCGCCGTCCGTGTTGTGTTTGCAGTTACACACCAGCCGTCCTCCGCTGTTCTTCACACACTCGCTGGCATGGCCGTTACACTTACACCTGACGGCACAAAAACACACCTGTTACACCTGCACAACACACACTGCAACAACATCCATGATTCTGTGAGACCGTCGTCGGCTGCTGTGTTACCTCGGCTAACGTCCACCTCTTTACTAACAACGAGAGACGACACAAAGCTCTCCACATCTCCTTAAAAACTCCTCCGACTGATATTATATGTCTGAAAACAGACAGAACTTTCCATCTGAGAACTTTTTCCACTCCGTGGCTCAGAGTGAAGGTTTTGTTAAACCTCCTCGGGGGGGAAGAGCCCCTCACAACACGACAGGACTTGATCAGCAGCCACCTTTGCTTATTGTCTCAGGTGTTTCTTGGCAGAGAGCGGTGGAAAAACTGACGACAAGAAGGAAGACTGGAGTATTAAAGAGGCTATCGACACCATACTTTAACAACTGTATACATACATATATACAAATACATGTATATGTAGCTGTAAATATAAGTATCTACAAGGAGATTTATCAAGGAGAGTTTCACGTCCATCACAGGGTGCAAGTCTGGAAATGTTGGAATAATTGAGCGGAATCCTAAAGCAGGAAGCCTGGATACATCTGATTGGCTGAGGGGATATCTGTGCCACTGGGCTGCTCTGATTGGCTGAGGGGATATCTTTGCCAATGGGCTGCTCTGATTGGTTGTGGGGATATCTTTGCCACTGGGCTGCTCTGATTGGCTGAGGCACTCGGCTCTCAGGTGAACACGTTCAGGTAGATCCCGGTGGAGCTGACAGAGAGACCCCTCTTTGGGTAAATAAAGGTTAGATTCTGCAGCTCTGGCAGGTGCTCCAGCTCAGGACTCTTCCCTTTTTCTTCCGCCCGTCACGGCGGTCGGTCCGCCCCATTCCGGTTCCCTTGTAATCCAGCCCTGCCGGCCAGGAATGCCAGGAATGCTGGCTGTGTAATGGAAATCTGCTCCACATTTCAAACAGATTATGTCTGTGGAGGCTGTGCAGCGCGGCCTGTTTAACACTCTGGTAATGCTGTCGAAACCTTTATTCTCTTTTATTTAGACGTGCAGGAAAAGGAGTTCTGATGTGGATTCCTGTGGAGGCCGCGGGGACGCAGACCACACAGTCACACATCAAGACCAGGACCCACAGAACCCCCTGACCGCACTCAAGTCATTCAGTCACGCCTCCTTTCTCTGAGCAGGTTTCATGAAGCTCAGGCTGCTGAAACGTGTTCACACTCTCATGCAAACAAGATAAAGAAGTACTCAATGTGTCACTGTGACTACATGCATCACGGAGCTGCAGAATGAATCAGAATATGAACCAAATCAGTCCTGTTATGTCCTCACGAGAGCTACAACCTCCAGTGTGTGCCTCTGTCCTTTACCTTCCCCCCACAGCGAAGTCAGAGATGGCGTAGTAGTAGGACTTGAGGACCTTGGGGTCGTTGAAAACCTCGTCTCCGAACGTGTTGAGCCGGTTCAGGGTCACTCTGATGTCGGTGGCCGTCACCCAGTCCTGTAGAAGACACAACATGGACGCAGCGTTAAGACATCGGGCCTGTCAGCAACAACACACGAGATAAAGGAGGCGAGGATGAAGACCGTCTTTAGGTCTGCAGGTCATAAAGTAAAGACACATGAACATGTTGACCTGATGGCGGCGCTAGTGCAATGAGTCAGGCAGCCGAGGCAGACACAGATGTGTAGAAACATTCTTATGGAATGCAAGTTCCTTGAATCGCTAAAAAACTTGGATCCCGATTCCTCAAGCAGATATGTGGTTTTTAGTTCCCAGGCTGTGGGAAACACCAGAAACATGGGAAACACTGAGAAACACTGACGCAACACCAGAAACACTCCCCACTGTGACATCTTTAAGTGAAATGGAATTTATCTTCTTGGCGTTATGCTACGAGAGCCAGATGGAGAGAATCACTGACGGACAGCTGTTTCAGTGACCGAGGATAAAGAACGTTGCTCAACATCCCATCTGTGTTGCACAGGCTCATGGGAAACCAGTGAAGGCCAGAGATAGCTGTGTTCCCCATCAGCAGGAAGCTTATCAGCTCTGCATTCAGCAGAGTGAGCGCTCGCAGCAGCTGCTGGAGGACAAACACACATCTGAAGCTTCCTCAGCGCTTGTTTCTGCTCTCAGGAAACACGTAGAAACGTTTCTCCATATCTGATATGAACTGTCCACCAATAAATTACTTCCTACCTATGACTTCCTTCCTACCCGTGACTTCCTTCCTTCCTATGACTTCCTTCCTTCCTATGACTTCCTTCCTACCCGTGACTTCCTTCCTACCCGTGACTTCCTTCCTTCCTGTGACTTCCTTCCTTCCTGTGACTTCCTTCCTATGACTTCCTTCCTACCCGTGACTTCCTTCCTTCCTATGACTTCCTTCCTACCCGTGACTTCCTTCCTTCCTATGACTTCCTTCCTACCCATGACTTCCTTCCTTCCTATGACTTCCTTCCTACCCGTGACTTCCTTCCTTCCTATGACTTCCTTCCTTCCTGTGACTTCCTTCCTTCCTGTGACTTCCTTCCTATGACTTCCTTCCTACCCATGACTTCCTTCCTTCCTATGACTTCCTTCCTACCCGTGACTTCCTTCCTTCCTTCCTATGACTTCCTTCCTACCCGTGACTTCCTTCCTTCCTTCCTATGACTTCCTTCCTACCCGTGACTTCCTTCCTTCCTATGACTTCCTTCCTACCCGTGACTTCCTTCCTTCCTTCCTACCCGTGACTTCCTTCCTTCCTATGACTTCCTTCCTTCCTTCCTGTGACTTCCTACCTGGAGAGGAACTGTTCTAGTAGCTGCCTCCTGTTTCAAGTATTCAGATAAAGAGATGAATGTGCTCTGGAGAGTTCAGAGAGGAAGCAGCAGTTTGACTCATGTTCAGGTCCACCTGTCCTCCTCAGTAGAACCTCTTCCTCCTCTTGTGACTTTAGCACACTGATGTTAAATCCTCATGTAACTGCTGGGAATGTGGAGCAGCTTTCTGCCCTCAGCTGTGACTCACAGTGAACCGCTTCACCTGATGGTTTGAAAGAGGAAGTGAGAATACGGTGACCCCTCCACAACCTGGTTCTTGACTTGTGACCATCATTCCATCAGTTATGGAAACAGTCTTCTCACCATGTCCACAGCTAATATTCTGTAAACTCTCCAGCAGCTTCGCCCTCAATGTCCGTCTTCCTCTGATCAGAGTGAAGACCAATCACAGATTGTTCTGATTCATCCGGTTAAGACGTTCATTGGACGTTCATTGTAGGTCTGAACTATTAACAACTTTCTTCATTTATTAGAAAGTTTTGTCTTTTCATAATAATCTGATGTTTCCCTCAATAACTTTTATTATGAATACAATTAAGACATCCTGATCCCGTCTCGCTGAGAAGGTTTCTGCAGCTGCTGTTTCTCTATCGTCCTGCAGCTGCAGCTCTTCAGGCCGCTGCAGGTTCTCAACATCTGTTTCACATCAATCTGTGCAGCTCTGGTACAGGAGGAGGAAACTCCTCTGAGGATCGCCAACGTCCAGCGGAGTCTCTTCAGCTGGAGAACCAAAATATTGTACTTTCTACTGTACTACACCTCAGAGGTATATGTTGTACTTTCTACTGTAGTGTTGGTAGTGTGTACTGGTACTTTTACTGCAGTAAAGGGTGTGAGTACTAACGTATCTATATTAATAAGTCTATAGATATCTATACCTTGTGACACAGCTTTAAAGAACCGCAGCTCCACAATAAATATCACAGCGAGTGACGGCCGGTTGTTAAGGTGGAATGCAGCCGTTAAGGTGGACTGGTCTCAGCTGGGGGTTATTTCCCACTCAGACATGACAGACAGCAGGAATGTCAGCGAGCGACAAACAGCCGTCTGACGCCTCCTAAAAGAGTCCCGGCTTCAGTATAAATAGCTTCATGCCAACAAGTCAAATAAGGAAGTTTACAGCTGAGCTGCAGAGCTAAATCTGTTCATTTAAACGGAGACGATGCATCACTACAACAAGTGCTCACTCTCGTTCAGAGACGTCTCCTTCTGTCGGTCGGAGACGTCTCCTTCTGTCGGTCGGAGGCGTCTCCTTCTGTCGGTCGGAGACGTCTCCTTCTGTCGGTCGGAGACGTCTCCTTCTGTCGGTCGGAGGCGTCTCCAGGAGGACGTTCAGCCCGTGTGATGGAACAGACACAACTGCTCCACATAAATTCACTTTACCGGAGTCTCAATATCTCCTCTGACTGTGTCACAGTGTATTACGTCACATTCACACTGGAGGATCTGATCTGATGAGCTACTGGGTACTTTCTATTTTACTTTAGAAAACGTACGAATAAGAACTAATGTGGTGAAGATGCGGTTGGTAGCCGGGATCAGTGGAGGGAGAGAGAAGATAACGGTGAAAACAAACAACAGTTCTCTTCTTGGTTTCTGTATTATTTAGATTTTGAATCTTTATGTTTTTAAAAGTTCATAAATGTTAAAAATCATCAATAAAACCTGAAGACGAGAGAAGAAGAATCAGCTCAACGTTGTGCAACAAAGTGAAGAGAGAAGAAGAATGAAGACGATGAAGCAACGAGCTGAGAGAGTGAAGAAACATGGAAACACAAACACACTGAGGGGGAGGAGCAGGAGGAGGGGGGAGGGGGGAGGAGCAGGAGCAGGAGCAGGAGGAGGAGGGAGGAGGAGCAGGAGGAGGGAGGGAGGGAGGAGGAGCAGGAGGAGGAGGAGCAGGAGGAGGAGGAGGGCGGGAGGAGGAGCAGGAGGAGGGGGAGGAGGGAGGAGGAGCAGGAGGAGGGGGAGCAGGAGGAGGGGGAGCAGGAGGAGGAGGAGGAGGGGGAAGAGCAGGAGCAGGAGGAGCAGGAGCAGGAGGAGGAGGAGAAGGAGGAGGAGGAGCAGGGAGGGAGGAGGAGCAGGAGGAGGAGGGGGAGGAGGAGCAGGAGCAGGAGGAGGGGGGAGGGAGGAGGAGGAGGAGGAGGAGGAGGGGGAGGGAGGGAGGAGGAGCAGGAGGAGGAGCAGGAGGTCCAGCTGCAGGTCAGTCGAGCCAAACGGAGCTGCTGCTGCAGTGGGAAACCCGGGGGCGTCGCCTAGCAACGAGTTGCAACTAAAAAAACACTTGAAAACCTGCAACCTGACCTGCAGAACGGCCTGCTGGGAAAAAAACCCATCACCACTGTTCCTCAGCAGAATAAGGAGGACAGGAAGTGGACTGATGAGCTGCACAGTTACACGTTGTAATGAAATCCATCAGTGCAGATTAATATGGACTCTGAACACGTTAACGCTGGAGAGCAGCGGCTGGTTTCTCTCAACAGGTTCACTCAGGACGGGACCACAACACTGACTTCATGCTGCTGGTTCAATACTCAGAGCGGCTAGTTAGCGAGCTAGCTTGTGCCTCACCAGAGCTGCTTACCTGTGGGTCAGGACCACAGACCGTCTATAAGAAGAGGACGTAGTCACAGTGACGTCTCTGGTAGAGACCCGTCAATCACTGTGTAGCCCCGCCCTAAAGCATCCCCTGCTTTATGGTCTGTTTGACTCTAAATAGACCATAATGTACTAAATGAACATCATGCTGTATTGAAGAAGACTTGAAACTAGAGATTGAGACCATAAACTCATGTTTACAATGTTTACTGAGGTAATAAATCAAGAGAGAAGTAGAGTCATTTTCTCATAGACTTCTATACAACCAGAGGAGTCGCCCCCTGGTGGACACGAGAGAGAATGCAGCTTTAACACATGAAGCTTTGACTTCACTTTAGAGAACCGGAGGTTGTCGACCCTCGTCAGGACCCCACAGAGGGCCCCACGTTATAATCTGAGGGGTTGATCGAGTGCTTTTTTCTAACTTCTAAGAATAAATAGTTGACTCGGAGGCGTTGGAGCAGCTCACCTGGAGGACGGGGCTGTTGTCGAAGTTGTAGGCGCTGGGTCGGCCCTCCAGCGTGGAGAAGGCCACGTTTCCTCCGGTGAGCGGCGAGATGTCGCTGAAGTCGTCGGTGCAGAGCGCCTGCTGCTCGTCCTCCCCGGTGCGGATGAAGCCGCGGCTCCCCTTCTGGTAGGTCTTCTCACAGGAGCCGCTGTAGTACTGGTAGGGCACCCAGGGGCCCGCCTCGCTGGTGCGCTTGTAGATGGCGAAGCTCTCCGGGCGGCTGGTGTGGAACTTGAGGCGCACGTAGGTGATGTCGAAGGATTTCCCTGCAGAGGACAGGAAGACGTTCACATTCAGTACTCACGTCTACGCTGCAGAACAAAGCGTTTCATGTGTTTAAGAAGTACTTTATCAAAGTACTTCTTAAACACTGATTACCAGCGTAGGTTACACATCTTCATTCCATCATTCACTGCAGGAAATCAGCATTATGAATTCACTTCTTTTGTTTAATAAATGTAATTAAATTTCCAGGATATTCAGAAGTTATTTTTACATTTTTAACTGCAACACGAGACACAAAGTCCAGCTGGAGACAGAAGAGCTGATCAGTGCTGAACGTCCCATCATGATACTTTAAAGGCTGATGAAGAGTTTTGTTGGACGTCGTCTGAGAACAAAGTGATTTATGGACTAAATATTCAGCACGTACGATGCGGCTGGATTTATTGATTTCTATGTATTTGACACGTTTACGTTCTCATCGTTGTGTTTAACCTGAAGTGCTTCGAGGCTTCGTAGACGCTGCCGCTGCACAGAAACATCAGCGTTGACTTCCCTGTGATGGATTATTATTATTATTATTATTATTATTATTGCCTCAGCAGGAAGCGGACTGAGGGGGAGACGAGGAGCCGGAATGTGAAGTGGTCCTTTAAACTCCTGACTCTCGAGGGTCCGCCGGGCGCTTCCTCGCTGCATACTTGGTCGAGTCCCAGCAGGCCGGTCGAGCTCCGTGTTCCTAGAGCCGTCAGTCAGCGCGTGAAGGAACGCCGCCATGTTGGAGAGGGACGGGGGGGTGTTTGCTCTGTAAACAGTGTGCTGACAGTCAGGGGCCCCCGGGGGCCCCCAGGGGCCCCCTCTGTGTCCACGGCAAATAAAGGTGAAGCAGCTGATAGGACCGAAGGGACGCTCGACAAAAGGCTGCAGTTTATTACAGGAAACAATGAAGCAACTGCAAACACACCGGCTTCCTCCTCCCACTGAGTGTGTGTGTGTGTGTAGGTGTGTGTGTGTGTAGGTGTGTGTAGGTGTGTGTGTGTAGGTGTGTGTGTGTGTAGGTGTGTGTAGGTGTGTAGGTGTGTGTGTGTGTGTGTAGGTGTGTGTGTGTGTAGGTGTGTGTGTGTAGGTGTCACTGACTTGTGAGGACCTTTATGCGTCAAGGTTAAAACGAAGCCGTTACATTTGAGCTGCAGGGTGGAGACTGGTTTAAACAATGACCGGCTGGTCTCACGACCATTTTGTTTGTGTGAAACTGGACTGGACTTGACTGGACCGGACTGGACTGGAGTAGACCGGACTGGACTCGACTGGACCGGACCGGACTGGGAGGAGATCAGTACAGCCACTGGGGAGTCTGGTTCACTTCTGTCCAAACACACCAGGCCTGTCCTCCACCAGAGCAACTCTTCGGGGACTAATTGGTTTAACGGACACAGCAGCACTTTAACTCTTGTGTCTACAGACATGAACGAATACATTTTACTGGAAATAAATAATTGAGCATGAAAAACGACTACAGAGACGAGGAGGCGGGCCTGAGACTCTGCTTTATAGATCGATCAGCAGCTGTTTTAATAATCAATGAGTCATTTTCTCTTTAAGGAGCAAAGCAGCTGTTAGTTAGTATTTCATTTAGTAACTTAGAGTCAAACAGACCATAAAGCAGGGGATGCTTTAGGGCGGGGCTACACGGTGATTGACAGGTCTCTACCAGAGACGTATACGCCGTCTCTACGTCACTCCTCCTCAGTCCAGATATGGTCACTTCCTGTTCACTGGTTGGAAAAAAACAAGATGGCGACGGACAGAACGCAGAACTCGAGGCTTCAAAACTTCCACAAACCAACGAGTGACGTCACGGCGACTACGTCGTCTTCTTATAAGCAGTCTGTGTGTTTAACCACAACATGAGTGAAAGGGACACAAAGTCTGGACCTGGCTGTGGTCAGATTTGGTGTCTTTGAAGACAAGAATGTAAAGTTCCATGTGAGGAAGTTGGAACAAAGCTGCACTGTGTGTTTGTGATGATGGTTTCAGAAGAAAAGGAGTTTTATTCACGATGTCTCTGGCTTCACATCAAAGTCTCTGAGCGGAGGACAGGAAGTCACTCCCGTCACATGAAACACAAAAAAGAACGCCTCCACATCCTCACACGGGACGAAAAGCATCTGGACCCAAAAAGCCCTGAGCCCAGGTGGCTGCTGGGACAGGAGGCCAGAGGGACACTCCGATTGGACGAGGGGGCATCTGGAGGATATGATGGTGCTGTCAGACAACAAGCACTAGAAGGAGATGACGCGTGATTCTCCAGTAAGGTTTGGTGAGGAGTGACCTGACCGTCCGTCGGGAGGAATTCTGTCTCTTCTTCTTACAGAACAATCGGCGTATTGATGAGAGGAAGAATCTTACAGTCGAGAGCGCAAAACAAAGAGCGCGCTGTACGCATTTTTATGTCCCCGTATCACGACGGGACAAAAAGACTCCGCAGGGAGACAAGACGACCTGCTGACTCGACAACAGATCCACCAGACTGCATGCAAATTCTTTACATTTACAGCTCTGCTGCTGTGGCGACTCTTTATCCCCAACAAGACGGCTGTCCTACCAAAATAAAAGCTCATATACTAGCTTTTTTTAAATCAGGGTTTCCTGCCTTTATTTTTGAAGCAACTTAGAGGAAAACAAAGTTAGTAAAACTCAAAAGACAAACTTTAACTCCTGTTTAAAGAACAAGGTTTCAAAAGCTGAACCTTTCAAAAATAAAACAACTTTCTCATGCTATACAGTAAAAGTATGAAGTACAAGTACGCGGTAAAAGTATGTAGTGCAAGTATACGGTAAAAGTATGTAGTGCAAGTATGCGGTAAAAGTATGAAGTACAAGTACGCGGTAAAAGTATGTTGTGCAAGTATGTGGTAAAAGTATGAAGTACAAGTACGCGGTAAAAGTATGTAGTGCAAGTATGCGGTAAAAATATGAAGTACAAGTACGCGGTAAAAGTATGAAGTACAAGTACGCGGTAAAAGTATGTAGTGCAAGTATGCGGTAAAAGTATGAAGTACAAGTACGCGGTAAAAGTATGTAGTGCAAGTACGCGGTAAAAGTATGTCGTGCAAGTACGCGGTAAAAGTATGTAGTGCAAGTACGCGGTAAAAGTATGTTGTGCAAGTACGCGGTAAAAGTATGTCGTGCAAGTACGCGGTAAAAGTATGTAGTGCAAGTACGCGGTAAAAGTATGTCGTGCAAGTATACGGTAAAAGTATGAAGTACAAGTATACGGTAAAAGTATGTTGTGCAAGTATACGGTAAAAGTATGTAGTGCAAGTACGCGGTAAAAGTATGTCGTGCAAGTACGCGGTAAAAGTATGTAGTGCAAGTACGCGGTAAAAGTATGTCGTGCAAGTATACGGTAAAAGTATGAAGTACAAGTATACGGTAAAAGTATGTTGTGCAAGTATACGGTAAAAGTATGTAGTGCAAGTATATGGTAAAAGTATGTAGTACAAGTACGCGGTAAAAGTATGTAGTGCAAGTACGCGGTAAAAGTATGTCGTGCAAGTACGCGGTAAAAGTATGTCGTGCAAGTATACGGTAAAAGTATGTAGTGCAAGTACGCGGTAAAAGTATGTCGTGCAAGTATACGGTAAAAGTATGTCGTGCAAGTAGACGGTAAAAGTGGATTATCTGAAGTGAAGCTCTTCCTCCTCAGATTAAAGCTGCCGTTAAAGAACCTCAACACCGACGTCGTCAATTAGCCGGTTTGGCTTTAAGCAGAGCTAAGCAGTCCATTGTGGAGCGCTGACCCAGGGAGACTCTCCTCAGGGGGGCCAGAGGTTCAGGTCTGGACATGAAAAGAGCCTCCAGGAGCTTTTCTTTCTGGGGGGGCAACTATGAACCGGCTGGAATGTGTTTCCGCCGGGCAGAGTGACGCCGGACAGAAGGACAGAGAGACAGACAGACAGAGGGCTGCTGGGACTTTTTTCCTGTCCCGATATGGAAGACATGACAACAGACTGAGGGGGGGTCTTAAGTGTCCTTGAGCAGCATCACATGACCTGTGACCCCTGAACGCATCACGACAGGATGTTAATAAATAAAATCTTAATTATCTCGTTTACAAGGAAACTGATGAGAAAATAACATTTAAGTATTTAAGTCACCAAGAATTAAACAAAGATCATTTTATCAAAAACTACAAAAAAATTAAAATTATTTTGCAGAGAAATTAATTAAATCAATTTTTTTTTTTTTTTTTTTTTAACAAAACAAGAAATGAGATTTTCGTTATTTTGGAGGAAAATACTTTTTATTCATGAATTATTTTACCAACTTTATTAAAATGAGATTTAATAACTTGTGATGATAAACATAATAAATACATAAATGGGTTTAGCCATGGCGTCTCTCAGCCTCCGTAGTCTCCAGGACCGACCCTCCGCAGACCAGACGCTCATTTAAACCACAGAAGAGTTTTGATGAAAGCATCACAACATGTGACTCAATAGAAGAGATTCACTGCAGTCTGAGCTTCTACTTCCATCATCAGACTCAATGCATCACTTTTACTCTCAGTAGTGTGTGTGTGTGTGTGTGTATACGAGTGTGTGTGTTGCTCTCCGTATAAAGACGTTGTTGTTATAGAAGCAGATGTTTGTCTTCCCACAGAGAGACGACGCATTTTAACGAGGAAGACGTCCTTGAGGAGGAAGAACAGAGAGCCCTGATACTGATACCGTATACTTGTACTACATTCTTTCACTGTATACTTGTACTACACCCTTTCAGTGTATACTCACACTACATACTTTCAGTATGTACTTATACTACAACACCTCCCCTGATGTGGTTTAAATCAATGAAACTTGTCCTTCATGATTCCCGTCAGTCCTCCCAGTGGAACCAGTCCACCACACAACACGTGTAGAAGGTAACAGTGATCTGTGTTGTGTTCTGGTTGTTGGTACGGATGTTGTATGTTTCTTACAGTACATTCCTGTGAATCCTCTTCCAGCCGGTGGAGCGGAGCCTCGGGGTCGGCCTGAGGGTCGGGAGGAGGAGGAGGTTACAGTGGTGTTGGGGGGGGGGGGGGGGGGGTACGATCCAATTAAATTTCCTCCCATGACCTCATCGCATTCTTCTCCGGAGGAAACGAACAATGGCCGCTTTGACTTTTGACTGCGTGGGCAACGACGGAGAAAAGCAGCCGCGGCCCCGAAGACGTCGCTGCGTTTACGCGCCTTCAGTAATCTGATTACTCTGAGCTCAGGTGAACACGACACTCACGAAACTCACGACTGAACACAGTTTAATAAACAAGAGGTACTGAGAACATCCTCTGAACCTCTCAAACAATCCTGCTGCTCTAAAGACGCCGCTGTCTTTCAACACCAGATTGATGTTACAGCAGAAGAGCAGACACTGACTCGAGGTCGACTGCTCAGCAGCGCTTCACACAGTTATGTCCTGTTAGGTCTGAGGGACGCTAAGTTAAAGGTAGTTTGGTGTATTTGTACCTGCATGATGAACAGAACATATCAGGGTTATTTAAAAACAACATCCAGCACCAGTCCTGTTCAAACCACACGTAACCCTCCAAGTCGAGTCCAGACCTGCACAGGAAAACCCGGTCCAGGACTGCCTGGGACCCCCCTTTAAGAGAGAGCAGGTGCGGGGGGGTCAGCAGCCTCAGAGATAAAGAAGCTGAACGCATCAGAGGAATGTGAGGAATGTGAGCGTGAACATGAAACAGTGAAGAGACTCAAGCTCTCTGATCCTCATCGACTGTTTCAA
The DNA here is from genome assembly GCF_050575085.1 of Anarhichas minor. NCBI lineage: Eukaryota > Metazoa > Chordata > Actinopteri > Perciformes > Anarhichadidae > Anarhichas > Anarhichas minor. Next base: position 208,812 of record NW_027466470.1, on the reverse strand, counting down.
TCCCACAGAACTCACAGAGAGAGATCGTCACGTTAAGATGTTTACATTCCTACTACTGGTACACATATATACACATATATATACACATATACATATATATACACATATATATACACATATACATACATATATATATACACATATACATATATATATACACATATACATATATATATACACATATATATACATATACACATATATATACATATACACATATATATACATATACATATACACATATATATACATATACATATACACATATATATACATATACATATACATATATATATACATATATATATATATATACATACATACATATATATACATACATATATATACATGTATATATATATATGTATATATATATATGTATATATATATATACATATACATATATATACGTATATATATATATATATGTATATATACATATATATATATATATGTATATATATTCAGGGCGATTGTGGCTAAGTGGATAGCAGGGCCGTCTTTCAATCAGAGGGTCGGCGGTTCGAACCCTGGCTCCGGCTCCGCTAGTCGCATGTCGATGTGTCCTTGAGCAAGACACTTAACCCCAAAATTGCTCCCGTAGCTGTGTAGAAATGTGATAGACTCTGAATTGTAAGTCGCTTTGGATAAAAGCTGTAATATATACGTATATATATATATATATATATATATGTATATATACATATATACAGATAACGTCTGTAAAGTCTGTCCTGTAGAAACTCAGCACCCAGTCCAGCCGACCAATCAGGAGGCGGCTGTGTCGTCACCACTAACTGTGATTGGATGAGAGCGGCCGGCTTCCTCTCCTGAGATCAGGACCAGGTTTCAGTAAATGTGTAGAAACCTCAGAGCAGGTTCACTATCTCTGGTGTTTTCTACCTTTTCTTCTTCACTGTCTATTTCTTTCTGTGACACAAGTTGTTTGTTTGTGCGTCACCGTCATGAATGTGCTCATAAAGCAGATTACAGATGTAAAGTGGGTCAGTTACACATTACTGCTTCTGTTAATGTGTAACTGACCCTATAGAGAGGAATGCACACTCAACCATGGAGGTGTGTTTGGTTTCCATCAGCAGGAATACTGCAAACCGCTTATCTCTGAGGATCTGGAATAAATCTGGAACGTAGAATGATGTTTGATAAACAGAGCAGCCGTCGCTAGGGCGCTCTGATTGGACGAGAGGAGATTAAAGTGTGTTGATAAAAGTCTGCAGCCTCGAGAAAGTTCACCTGAACTCTGATAACTTAAGATCCAGACGTCTGATGCTAACGTTAGCTCAGCTTGTTCCTCTGTGACTCCTCACAGCTTTTGTTCTCTTTTATTGTCATCATGGGAACAGGACTCAGAAGCTGCTGGTCAAGAATCTAGAAACACTTTGATTTCTCTCCAACATCTGAGCCACAAATCACAGACGTTACCAAACCTGCTTTTCTAATTTACCTAAAGAGACATCGCCATCATGTGTTACTGTGAGTGTGTGTGTGTGTGGTGGGGGGGATTTTCAATTAAGTGTGTGAAGGGGAGGGCAGACAGGAAGGGAGTGCAGGGGGGAGGCAACGAGAGCTACAAGTCATCATGTATTCATCCATTCACTCACCTGATTGTCTTTTTTAACTCAAGATAAAATAATTATTTCATGTGTTGTTTTACTAAAAAATAAAGTGTGTGATGAGTTAATAACTCTGGTTTTAAAGGGACAGACAAGAGACACTTTACTGACCACAGACTTTACAAACTCCAGGAGTCCACCTTTAGACACCCCCCCCTTCATATCAGTGTGTTTGGTGAAGATTTAAAAGCAGAGACCACCAAAGAAGAATGCCGCCCCACCCAGAGACGTCACCACACCGGGACGTCAGGAACAAACGAAAGCTGTCCTCATTATCAGAGACAAAGAGTCCCAGCAGGACACACAGAGCCCCCCCCCCCCCCAGTACGTTACCTGAATTCTAAAAAGTTTACCTCAAGCAACGCAAAATAAAAAAATGTCAATTTTAAATGAGTTTTGTGACATTTCTTCCAGTTCGACAAAATGTAATTGCTTGCCGAGTAAAGTTATAAACTGTCAAAATGAAAGTAATATATTGTAATTCAAAATAATAACCTGTGAATTAAAGTGATACGTTGTGAATTAAAGTGATACGTTGTGAATTAAAGTGATACGTTGTGAATTAAAGTGATACGTTGTGAATTAAAGTGATACGTTGTGAATTAAAGTGATACGTTGTGGATTAAAGTGATACGTTGTGGATTAAAGTGATACGTTGTGGATTAAAGTGATACGTTGTGAATTAAAGTGATACGTTGTGAATTAAAGTGATACGTTGTGAATTAAAGTGATACGTTGTGGATTAAAGTGATACGTTGTGAATTAAAGTGATACGTTGTGAATTAAAGTGATACGTTGTGGATTAAAGTGATACGTTGTGGATTAAAGTGATACGTTGTGGATTAAAGTGATACGTTGTGAATTAAAGTGATACGTTGTGGATTAAAGTGATACGTTGTGAATTAAAGTGATACGTTGTAAACTAAAGTAAAGTTGTAAACTGAGAACAAAAGAAGTGCATCAACAATATCCAATAAATCAGGAAGCAGTGATTGCATGAAGTCATTTAAATCGATCATCGTAGTCTCACGAGTTCACTTTTCATTAGTTTATAGTCGTGTCTGAAGAGGACACTCAGGACGGAGACTGCTGGAGGACTTCCTGTCTAAAAGAGACAAAATCATCTCATAAACAACCACATGTGGAAATCTGTTTGAGCTCTTCAGAAATAAAAACCCACATCAGTGGAGTCTCAGGTCTGTGAGACATAAACAAGCTGAACAATGGATGAGTGGAGGCCTGAGGCGTCTGAAACAAAAGAGACTCTAAACACCAGGATTGTTGAGCAGATTGTGAAGCTTTTGAAATGTAAGAAGGGCGCGAGGTGATCACAGATTACATCAAGTCTCCACCACTTTAAAAAAGTCTGAGCGGAATTTAAATACAGAACCATCAAGATGAGGAAGGAGCTTTTTATCTTCTTCAGTGTTTTGGTGTTGGATCGTGTCCCAGCTCGTCTGGGTTCAGGTCTCCTCTTTACAGTGAAAACCTGTAAATTAGAGGCTGGCTGGGCAGGTTTAAAGAAGACGACCACTGAAAGAAACCTTCAGCAGAAAGACGTCGGAATTATTTTCTACTGATACAACTTCTCTATTCTGCTTCTTATAGTTTTAATTATTTGATTCTGTTGCTGTTATTATATTAATTATTACTGCTGCGTTGATCCTTAATGATTCTCCTCATATTACAGGTTCAAGACTCTCACAGTGTCTTATTTTAAAGTCCTGAAACGTAGAGCGCCTCCTCCAAAACCATAAAACTGAGTTCATTTACATCAAATAAAACAGCAACGTTCAGAGGTAGATGCATTTTAAATGAAGTCACAAGTAAATTTATACGTTGTAAATCAAAGTGATACGTTGTAAATCAAAGTGATACGTTGTAAATTAAAGTAATACGTTGTAAATTAAAGTAATACGTTATAAATTATAGTGATACGTTGTAAATCAAAGTGATACGTTGTAAATTAAAGTAATACGTTGTAAATTATAGTTATACGTTGTAAATTAAAGTAATACGTTATAAATTATAGTTATACGTTGTAAATCAAAGTGATACGTTGTAAATCAAAGTGATACGTTGTAAATTAAAGTGATACGTTATAAATTATAGTTATACGTTGTAAATCAAAGTGATACGTTGTAAATCAAAGTGATACGTTGTAAATTAAAGTAATACGTTATAAATTATAGTTATACGTTGTAAATTAAAGTTATATGTTGTAAATTAAAGTTATACGTTGTAAATTATAGTTATACGTTGTAAATTAAAGTTATACGTTGTAAATCAAAGTGATACGTTGTAAATCAAAGTGATACGTTGTAAATTAAAGTAATACGTTGTAAATTAAAGTAATACGTTATAAATTATAGTGATACGTTGTAAATCAAAGTGATACGTTGTAAATTAAAGTAATACGTTGTAAATTATAGTTATACGTTGTAAATTAAAGTAATACGTTATAAATTATAGTTATACGTTGTAAATCAAAGTGATACGTTGTAAATCAAAGTGATACGTTGTAAATCAAAGTGATACGTTGTAAATTAAAGTAATACGTTATAAATTATAGTTATACGTTGTAAATCAAAGTGATACGTTGTAAATCAAAGTGATACGTTGTAAATTAAAGTAATACGTTATAAATTATAGTTATACGTTGTAAATTAAAGTTATACGTTGTAAATTAAAGTTATACGTTGTAAATTATAGTTATACATTGTAAATTAAAGTTATACGTTGTAAATTAAAGTTATATGTTGTAAATCAAAGTAATACGTTATAAATTAAAGGTATACGTTGTAAATTAAAGTTATACGTTGTAAATTAAAGTCATATGTTGTAAATTAAAGTTATACGTTGTAAATCAAAGTTATACGTTGTAAATTAAAGCTGTAGGTTTTAGAAATGAAATAATTTAAGTTAAGTATTTAAGTAGGAAGTTCGTGTCCTGGGAAGTTTACTGTTAAACTGTATTTACTGTCACCGTCTCCTGCAGTACAAACTGTCAAAAGTCTTTCTTCTGGCCACGCCCATCTGTGATGTCACAACTGATCCTCCGGCTCAGGTGGAAAAGATGAACGAAGGAACTGACGAACACGTTCACAGAGACGCATAAATCCGTCCGCACACTAATTATCTGTTTACCCTCGCTCTGCTTTCAAAGACACCCACTCTTTACGGGGGGGGGGGGGGGGGGGGGGCAGGGCTAAAATTACCCCGCATGCATCTGCTTGTCCCTGTAATGCATCTCTGTTCGTTCAGACTCCACAACGTCTATAATAATAGAACCCCCCCCCCCCCCTTCCTCGGCTCTCCCCAGGGCCTCGAATCACTTCCTGAGCAAAAGCAAATCACAGAGTCTGAGCAGGACCAGGACCACAGCTTGAACACCCCTCAGAGGTCCCTCAGAGGTCCAGTCCACCCAGCAGGATTCCCACAGTGGTTTTCTCTTTTCTTCCCACAGGACAGGAAATGCTTCGTCATGTCAGCTTACAGTCAAAGGTCCCCACAGCCAATCAGCTTTGACCAGAGTCCATGCAGGAAAACCACGCTTTAACAAATGTCAGCGACAACTGAAACTATTATTATGATTTAGAAGTTCAGAGCAGGAACCCCGACCCGGATCAAGTGAGGCCACATTCATGACATCATCACTGTTTGTGAAAACATTAATCAGACATTATGGAACCCAAATAATGACACAAACGAGATGAGATTACTGCAATACATACATACAGTATATGTATATATATATATATTAGGGGTGTAACGGTTCACAAAATTCTCGGTTCGGTTCAATACGATACAGTGGTGCCACGGTTCGGTACGTTTCGGTACGTTTTCAATGCAGCAAAAAAGCAGAAATGCCAAATACTCTGAGACTCAATGGGGCGTGTCTGAGTTGATTCTCTGTTTGGGCTTTTGTTTTCTTTTACAAAGCAGGAATTATGGTCTGGAGAAATGGGCTGGTGAAGGAGTAGTGTCACGGGGCTCAATAGCATTCAGCATGTTGGTGCAGCCTGGTTTATCACTAGAGGAGGGATGAACCTTTAGCCTGTTTGAGTCAGGAGGGAACAGATACCGAGACGCTGCGGGAGAGTTTGTAACGAATATTACGTGACTATTCACGTACACTGGGCGTGATGGTGCCGGTGTAAACAGGAAGTAGATTGGTTGCTTAGTTTAAAATAATACGACAGAGTAATAAAGTCTTTAATAATGAAAGGTTGTGTTTGATACTTAAGATCTTCTCTAAAATCTTCCTCTATGAACTCAAACAGATACATTTCGTGGAAAGTTTTATTTTTCAGACTTCGTTACAGCGCTGGGGGTCTTGCTCGATATCTCTCACCTCATATTTACATTAAAATCAACACTTACACACAAAGGTTTACTAGATTATGGTCCATAAATGTGGTCAACACAAGTCTCTCACTCGTTTCCTCGTTGTTGTCTGTTCTCACTCGTAGCTCTGCTGAAGGCTTAGCCATCTGTCCTACTGGAGAGCATTTACTGCTAACCGTGGCTTCAGACGTCCGCTCCATAGGGCTGGTCACGCCGCTGGTCACGTCGCTCACTAATCGCTCCATTAACAGCTGCTTCCTCCACAGAAATGCAGACTTTAACTGAACAACAGCTGCTAGTAAAGACAACACGGTCAACAACGCCTGTAATCAGTTGTTGAATTAACCTGGTAGTCGATCGGTAATCAAGACTGTTGTTTGTGAACATCCGGGAACGGTCACGTGATAGGAGCGTGGCGAATCAGGGAAGGACAGCACGTTACGTCGGGTGTGTTGCCATGTTTGAGCGCAGCGGCTCCACCAATTTTAGCTATATTTTATGTTTCAAAAGCAATTTAATATTATTCAAACGTATTGTTCGGTTCGTAATGCGTACCGAACCGTGAGCCCCGTACCGAACGGTTCAATATGAATACGTGTACCGTTACACCCCTAATGTATATATATACATATACACATATACATATATATGTACATATACATATATATATACATACATACATACATACATATACACATACACATATATATATATCACACACATGTATAGCAGTATCAGCTTTCATTCACCAATATCTGATATTAATGTTTGATTTCAATTCAAACCACATGTATTGTTAGTTTAGAGGTATGATTTACATTTCGTTTCATATTTATTATTATTAACATCGACCTGTGTTTTGGTTCACGTTGTAAACATTTGAATGTTAAGTAAAGAGGTAAAAAGTAAAGTTGACATGTTGTACTACCTTGTAAAAAGAAATGAAATAATAAAAGTAAAAAATAAAGTAAATGTTTTCTACCACGTCAGTTTAACCCTTCGTTGACTAACTTCGATAATTACTAGCGGCTCTTGAACGCAGCGTGTGGAGGAGACGTGGTCCCGTCCTCTCGAAGCCTTCGCTGCCGACAGGACGGGGCTTTGAGAAGTGGACGTCTTTGTGAACCGGGTCGTGTGAATTTTTGGTTATTTCAACAGCCGACGCTCAAAAAACTCTCAAAATGTTGAAGGGTCCTTGAACGCACCTGCAGCACCACACAGAAAGAGAAACCAGCGGCCTGAGAGCCGACACTTCAAAGCTCTTCTGCATTTGTTTCGTGCAAACGACTCAATGCGTTCTGACTTCCTGTCTGTGGATCCTTTAAAGTGCACACAGAGACTCGCAGACCTGATAAGAGACCCGGCGCCTCCATGTTGACTTCTGCACCAGCCGATTGCATCTGAGCAGCCGCTGATGTCCCTTTGTCTAGTGGGAGCCAACGTGAGCTGATTCACATGTTTAATCTGAAGACGAGTAAACAGACGACCGAGCTTCATCCTTTACGTTACACTCTGTGTGCGTTCAAGGACACTCCGACAGCTCAGCTTCCAGATCGGGCTTAAATACGTCTTCTAGCTTTGATTCCTCAACTCATCTAATAAACATAGTTCATATTTATTCTGACACTTAATGCACCACCCTGCTGAAGCTTGGTGGTGCATTAAATGACCCTCTGACTTCGGAGAGTTGACCGTTGGCTGCACAAATAATAAAAGTTGGAGGAAAATCAAAGGCGTAAAAAAACATCTCGCCCTTCTTGATGTCTAGCAGCCAAATGTCAAACCTCGGGTGCCCGAGTGTCCTTGAAAGCAGCATTAGGCCGCGTGCTTTACACCCTGAAACCTTCAGACTCTACGTTTCCTTTGCTGTGAGCAGAGGCGTGCTGCGTTCACTGCCTGCGGGCCAGAATGAACCCGGTGGAGCTGTAATTACAGTCGTGTAGCGCTTCCTGTTGACGTCGTCACCTCAGCGTGAAGGTTTGATGTTTAATAACAACCTGTCGCATGTCGGTTTAAGAAAACAAACAACGAGCTGGAACACGACTCCACTCAGCTGAGATCAACACTATGGAGCTCCAGAGAGTTTACCGTCTACAAGAACACAAAGAACACGCATTACAGATGTGTTTTGGATATGTTTTCATTCTGATGTTTGTCAATATTTTGTTGCTCTAATTTAGAAAAAAAGATTTTAAAAACCTGAAAAAAGATTCTCACTGAAAAACAAACTGAAATGATTCAGAATAATGAATGAATGAATGCCTGTGTTTTATGTGACAACATGAGAGAACTTCAATACAATTAAACGTGTAGATCATAATAATAACACAATAAACTACTACTGGCAGTTTAAAACATTATAAACTGTAATTACTGCGTCATTACTTCATGAGACATAAAACCGACTGATCAACCTCATCATCATCCTCATCATCCTCAATAAAAGACACAAAACAACGTCATCTGACAACGTTGCCGGAGACAACTCTTCTTTTTTAACGATCAAAGGGGACAAAAAGTTTGACCCTGAACGCACCGCAGGCCTTTTAATTAGCCCGCGGTGACAAGAACGTGGAACGTTTGTTCTTCAAAGTGACGACGTGCGACGAGAGAACAAACAGAGCGGCAGCTTCACCGTCAGCAGCTGTTTCACAGGTTCTTCATCATCATCATCATCAGTCACACATATCGTCAGGTAGGGATGAGAATCTCTAGAAACCCCCACGACTCAGAGGGCTACGATGCGATTATAAAACGATTATTGATTCATCTGAGGGGCCCTGAACCCCTCATGTGTGACCTCCATCTTTGTTCGTAGAAACACAGAAATATAAACTGTGGTCTCTGATCACTGCAACTAACATCATCCGTCCACCGCTGTTCACCCGTCACCTGATCCGTCCTTTCTGTCCGTCTGTCCGTCCGGATTTAACTTTAATTTACTTTCAATTGTTCAGAGACATGTCCATCTCAGAGACAGAAGATACAGAGACATCAGAGACGGAAGATACAGAGACATCAGAGACAGCAGTTCACTGTGGGAAACCCCAGCATAGATTTTCTCGAGCTGCTCCTCATCTTCATCGTCTTTCTCAAACCATCATAAAAGAACAAGTCCCCGTATTTTCCTCTGGAGCTTCCAGCTGCTGCAAATGACACCAACGGGGGGGGGACGGGGGACGGACGGGGGGGGGGGGACGGGGGACGGACGGGACGACGACGACGACGACGACGACGACGACGACGACTTACACTGAGAGCTGCACAGCTGGACCGTCTTTAACCAGGAACAAAACTCCACTGAGTTTTAAATAAAGTTTGATTCAAACTGTCCCCGTTCAGACAGCTGTCCTCACCGGATGTCCTCCAGCAGCTCGTCTCACAACAATGAATCCTTTATGAACGTTTTACTGCTCAGTAATATAAAGCTCAGTATTACTTTCTGTTAGACGCTGGTGCTAGTATTACTTCTGATGTACTTCTACTCTGTTTAATCTGTTGTTGTATTTTACTTTGTTCATTTTAGTTGATTTTAGTAACTTTGTTTAATGACTCTGTTCTATGCATTAGTGTCACTAACTTATTCTACACTTGATAGTTGTTCTTCTGTTTATGTTGTTATTGTTCTCATTTGTTTATAATTCCATTATTATTATATGTTTATTATTATTCTATTGTGTTCATATTTGTATGTATATTTTATAGTCTTTTCTTATTCTTCTGTTGTTTTCTTTAATGAAACTAATAGTTTGATTTAACCAACTTCTCCTGATTCTAAAAGACTTAAACATTTTGTCTCTGATCACATTTCACTCGTTTATGTTTCGTTCTTTGATCAACTTTTATGAAGTCAGATGTTGAGACTGAAACAGAACATCTGTGTTTAGTGAATGTCTCTCTGTCCATCGGCAGCTTTCTGAAACGAGTCGGGACACGTTGTCTTCAAAGAGCACAACGCTCAGAAACACGAGCCGACTTCAGCTCCTCAAACACACCACGCTTCCTGAGACTAAACTGAACTTCACCGTCCACACGGGACACGTTCAAAAGACAACCGTACGTCCACACGGGACACGTTCAAAAGACAACCGTACGTCCACACGGGACACGTTCAAAAGACAACCGTACGTCCACACGGGACACGTTCAAAAGACAACCGTATGTCCACACGGGACACGTTCAAAAGACAACCGTACGTCCACACGGGACACGTTCAAAAGACAACCGTACGTCCACACGGGACACGTTCAAAAGACAACCGTACAACTCTCAACTAACTGTTGCAGAACCATTTCCTGTTGGCGGTTCACTGAAAGGTGACATCACACCGTCAAACTCTGCTGTTTAAGTACGAGGACTCAATTACCCAGAAGTCCAAGTAGAGGGTTCTGACTTCACCGGACAGGAGACTCAGCTGGTGGCGATCAGACGCTCACTTCCTGTCTGGGCCTCAGACAGCTGTTCTCACAGCAACCTGTTGACGATCAGCATCGTCTGCATCATTGCCCTCAGGATGAAGTTTAATCAGAACTTCACGATCAGCAGAACAAAGTCTGAGCTCTAATCCCGACGATGAAGACGAGCCGGGGGACAGAACGTCAGCGTGTAATTAAAAGCATTTCCATTAGAGGAGTCGAGCACCTGAGGCTCCAGAGACGGCAGCGTGACCCAACCTCTCAGGAATGTGAGCGCTGGTTAAGAGCAGTAGAGCTGCAGCGAGGCTTCACAAACAGAGCAACACGAGGCCGCCGGCTAACAGAGCGGCAGCGAGGACGCTAACAGAGCGGCAGCGAGGACGCTAACAGAGCGGCAGCGAGGACGCTAACAGAGCGCAGCGAGGACGCTAACAGAGCGCAGCGAGGACGCTAACAGAGCGGCAGCGAGGACGCTAACAGAGCGCAGCGAGGACGCTAACAGAGCGCAGCGAGGACGCTAACAGAGCGCAGCGAGGACGCCAACAGAGCGCAGCGAGGACGCCAACAGAGCGGCAGCGAGGACGCCAACAGAGCGGCAGCGAGGACGCCAACAGAGCGGCAGCGAGGACGCTAACAGAGCGCAGCGAGGACGCTAACAGAGCGGCAGCGAGGACGCTAACAGAGCGCAGCGAGGACGCTAACAGAGCGCAGCGAGGACGCTAACAGAGCGCAGCGAGGACGCCAACAGAGCGCAGCGAGGACGCCAACAGAGCGGCAGCGAGGACGCCAACAGAGCGCAGCGAGGACGCTAACAGAGCGCAGCGAGGACGCCAACAGAGCGGCAGCGAGGACGCTAACAGAGCGGCAGCGAGGACGCTAACAGAGCGCAGCGAGGACGCTAACAGAGCGCAGCGAGGACGCTAACAGAGCGGCAGCGAGGACGCTAACAGAGCGCAGCGAGGACGCTAACAGAGCGCAGCGAGGACGCCAACAGAGCGCAGCGAGGACGCTAACAGAGCGGCAGCGAGGACGCCAACAGAGCGGCAGCGAGGACGCTAACAGAGCGGCAGCGAGGACGCTAACAGAGCGCAGCGAGGACGCTAACAGAGCGCAGCGAGGACGCTAACAGAGCGCAGCGAGGACGCCAACAGAGCGCAGCGAGGACGCCAACAGAGCGGCAGCGAGGACACTAACAGAGCGCAGCGAGGACGCTAAAAGAGCGGCAGCGAGGACGCTAACAGAGCGCAGCGAGGACGCTAACAGAGCGGCAGCGAGGACGCCATCCCATCGGTCGACTTCAAAACCGAGTAACTAATTATTCGTGAAATCTAATTCTAAAAACGGTTGAAAAACCACCTACTCAAGGCACACTTACTACATTTGTTTCCAGAGCTTTCAGCCACATCTTGTGGTCTCCATCAGCAGACAAGTCCGGTGTTTTACTCTCACGTAACGAGGAAACGGATCCTCTGTTGATGCTGTTGTTGTTTCTAAACCCACAGCTGAGCGTTCTCTGAGGAGGACCATGAGATGCCACTGAAAGCTCGGGGAAAAGGCTCGTAAGAGGTCGTTGCAGGATTTCTAGAGAGGCTTTTAGAAATACTCAGGAAGACCACGAGCCCACAGTCTCCCATCAGAACGTCACAAAGCAAAGTATGTAAGGAAGAAATGAATGAATCGCGCTCTTCTTCTCCGTTTCTCTTCACTGGTTCTCGTGAGATCTTTAACGGGTTCATTTTGTCACAACGTAACAATTAACTTTCTTTATTGTTCAATCAGACTATTTTCAGGATTAACAGTTCAAATCACATGTTCCTTAAACTCTACACGAAGTCGTCAAAACGTCTCGTTTTGTCCGACCGTCCAGAACCAGAAGAGGATCCGTCGATCGCACGAAGCTCAAATAAAGATCGTCTCACGTGAGAATCAACCTTAAATATCTGCTGAAGAACCGCTCGTTCTGATCCGAGTGTCAAACATCGTCTCCACATCGCTGTACTTCAGAACCAGACGTCCACCGGCCGACTCTGTTATTTACCCTCAAAGACTCTTTAGGTCCCGTGAGACCAGATGTCTGTCCTCCAATTACTGAAGCTACAGTCCAGGTGATGCGTTTGAGGGACACCAGGCTGCGTAACTTCACACCTCCAACAACCAGAGAGTCAGAGCTGTTTGTCAACCAAACACAGTGAGATGGAACCTCAACTGGTGCTGCTGGGAGAGAACCCCCCCCCCCCACACACACAGTCTCTCTCTCTCTCTCACTCACACACACACACACACACACACACACACACACACACACACACACACACACACACACACACACACACACACACACACACACACACACACACACACACACACACTTTCCACCCCCAACAATGAACCGATGTCCTTCATGATGAACTCATCACTGTTTCACACTTTGAACAAATGATCCAAACAGACTCTGTAGAGTAGAGCAACTATTTGATATATATATATATATATATATAGTAAATATATATTATGTATAGTATATATATAATTTATATTTAAACTATTCTACGAGAAGTAGAAGTTTGAAAACGGTTGACACTCGTGTTTACAGCTGGCCCGCTGGCCGTGAAGCGGCAGAGATGTGTGGTGAAGTTGGATTAACGACATAAAGTTCAGTTTGACGGTGTTTGACGCGAGCCGGACACAAGAGGACTTAATTTAGAGTCCTGTGGTCTACGTGGTTGTGTTCCTCCGTGTGTGCTTCCTTCAGTACGCAGGAACACCGTAAACCCCGGGTTTTACCCCGGGGCTCCGGCGGCGGCTCTTACCGAGGTGCAGGGTGAGGTTGATGGAGCTCGGGTACTGGATGCCCGCCAGCATGGTCTGGCTCTGCCACCAGGTCGTGTCCTGCTGGTTGTTGTAGTCGGTGAGGTACACGGCGCTGTGGTGGTTCCGCGGGTCCCGAGCGTCGCAGATGTGGCACGACTTGGTGACCCCGGTGGCTCCGGTCTGCACGCAGTACTCCTCGGGCGGAGAGCCGCAGGTGTTGGTCGCCACCACCGTCACGTTAAAAGCGGCGTTGACGAACTCGGGCATGCAGCGCTGCGCTCGGTGCTGCTCGTCCGAACACTCGTCCATGGCCGAGCGGACACACACCGCCGCAAGCCAGCAGCAAGCGACCAGAGCCCGGAGAAAAACTCCCATGTTTCCGGAGGAGGAGGAGGAGGAGGAGAAGACCTTCTGCGACACGAACTCTCCTCTCAACTTTGTCCCAAAAAAAGTGTTCGGTAACAATCCGGTTACCGACAGCAAACAGCTACAAACCACCGAAAGTGGAAACACGCAGCGGCAGATTGTCTTCGCTCCGCGTCCGGAGCTGCTGGAGTATGTGTGTGTGAGTGTGTGTGTGAGGGGGAGAGAGAGAGGCTCCACAGGCTACACCCAGTCCGCTACTGCGCATGTCTGAGGCCTCCGGCTCCACTTCCGCAACGAAACTTCAGAGAAAATAAATCTTCCAAAAGTTCTTCTGATTGATCTTTAACTAAACAATTAAAGCTGAACGTTAATCATCGATACATTGTTTCACTTCTTACTATCACGAGCTTTAATATAGATTCATTACGTCATTAAAACTAAAGAAGTGACTTCAAGCTTCATGAACACTGAAGGATTCATCCGAGTCATTGAACGCATCACACCAATAAACCAGTGAATACTCAGCTACAGTGATAATAACAACAACACTACCACTAGTGGTAATAATAATAACAATAGTAGTAAATAGTATTAATAACGACAATACCAGTAATAATGATATTTATATTAATGATAGTAGTAATAAAAATAGTTGGACAAATAATAAAAATAATAGTGTAAATAATAAGTAGTGCCGTGGTGCGTTCAGGTGCCGTGGTGCGTTTAGGTGCTGGATGGACTTGACTGTTTTTAAACTGAAGTTTTGTGGATTTTACTTATGAAATAAAATAATAATTCAGTCGGTTGTGATCTGAAGGTTTTATTGTTGACAAAAAACAAACACATTCCTTACACATGAATCATCATCATCATCATCTGTCACTAAACCTTAGAAGAAATCCAGATCACATCGATTCTTTTCATCGTTTCTGGAGATGAAATAAAACGCTGTCAGGAGGTTAATGACCTCCTTCTCCTCCCCCTCCTCCATGTTAATAACCTCCTCTGTAGCCCCCACCTCCCCTATACCCTCCTCCTCCTCCATATCCTCCACCTCCCCTGTACCCTCCTCCTCCTCCTCCCCCCCCCTCCCCTGTACCCTCCTCCCCTGTACCCTCCTTCTCCTCCTCCTCTATACCCACCTCCTCCTCCTCCTCCTCCTCCTCCTCTATACCCACCTCCTCCTCCTCCATATCCTCCTCTATAGCCCCGCCCTCCTCCTCCTCCATCAAAGCGTGCCATCTTTGGAGGTCGAGGACCGTCTCCCATCCTGTAGAAGAAGAAGAATAATCAGAGTGTGCGTGTCTCTGTGTGTGTCTCTGTGTGTGTGTGTGTGTCTGTCTCTGTGTGTGTCTCTGTGTCTGTCTGTCTCTGTGTGTGTCTGTGTGTCTGCGTCTGTGTCTGTGTGTGTCTCTGTGTGTGTGTGTGTCTGTGTGTGTGTGTGTGTGTGTCTGTGTGTCTCTGTGTGTGTGTGTGTCTGTGTCTGTGTGTGTCTGTGTGTGTCTCTGTGTCTGTACCTCTGGTTGCTGCTCATCATGTTGAGTCCAGCAGCTGATGGTTTTGATGCGAGTCTGATGAGGTTCAGCAGCTGCTGGTTGTTCTGGTCTAACTGTCTGATGTATTCTGGGTCTTTGGTGACCTCCACCACCAGAGCCTCCAGTCCTGCCCTCAGAGCAGCGATGCCACCTGCCACCTCGTGAGGAATCCTCAGTTTGATCCTGCACACAGTATTGTGATAGGTCACCACTCACTTCCTGTCGGACTGCAGCTCTACGTCAGCTCTAGGTCAGTCTGCAGCTCTACGTCAGCCTGCAGCTCTACGTCAGCCTGCAGCTCTAGGTCAGCTCTAGGTCAGTCTGCAGCTCTAGGTCAGCTATAGGTCAGTCTGCAGCTCTAGGTCAGCTACAGGTCAGTCTGCAGCTCTAGGTCAGCTCTAGGTCAGTCTGCAGCTCTAGGTCAGGTCTACGTCAGTTTGCAGCTCTACATCAGTCTGCAGCTCTAGGTCAGCCTGCAGCTCTAGGTCAGCTCAAGGTCAGCCTGCAGCTCTATGTCAGCCTGCAGCTCTACGTCAGCCTGCAGCTCTACGTCAGCTCTACGTCAGCCTGCAGCTCTAGGTCAGCTCTACATCAGTCTGCAGCTCTAGGTCAGCTCTACGCCAGCCTGCAGCTCTACGTCAGCTCTACGTCAGCCTGCAGCTCTAGGTCAGCTCTACATCAGTCTGCAGCTCTAGGTCAGCTCTACATCAGCCTGCAGCTCTAAGTCAGCTCTACGTCAGCCTGCAGCTCTACGTCAGCTCTATGGTCAGTCTGCAGCTCTACGTCAGCTCTACGTCAGCCTGCAGCTCTAGGTCAGCTCTAGGTCAGCCTGCAGCTCTACGTCAGCCTGCAGCTCTATGTCAGCCTGCAGCTCTACGTCAGCCTGCAGCTCTAAGTCAGCTCTAGGTCAGCCTGCAGCTCTACGTCAGCCTGCAGCTCTAAGTCAGCTCTACATCAGCCTGCAGCTCTACGTCAGCTCTACGTCAGCCTGCAGCTCTACGTCAGCCTGCAGCTCTAGGCAGCTCTACGTCAGCCTGCTGCTCTAGGTCAGCTCTACGTCAGCTCTACGTCAGCCTGCAGCTCTAGGTCAGCTCTACGTCAGCCGGCAGCTCTACGTCAGCCGGCAGCTCTACGTCAGCCTGCAGCTCTACGCCAGCCGGCAGCTCTACGCCAGCCGGCAGCTCTACGCCAGCCGGCAGCTCTACGCCAGCCGGCAGCTCTACGTCAGCCTGCAGCTCTACGTCAGCCTGCAGCTCTACGTCAGCCTGCAGCTCTACGTCAGCCTGCAGCTTTCTCACCAGTCGTCCAGCTCCACCACGTCTCCGTTGGAGCTGATCTTCTTGCAGGCGAACAGCAGCAGCTGCAGAGGACTGACCAGAGTCATCCCTTTAGCCGAGATCGCCCGGGTTCGAATCTGAGACACAGAAACACACTCGGTTAAATAAACACAGCTTGATGTCCTTTCACAGAACTATTACTAGAACATACGATCATCGTCTCCTGAAGATATGTGACGGATCAAAGTAATCATTGCTCTCTGAATGTGGAATGAATCTGAATATGAATGTAAACAAACAGACTTGTTTCAGCCTCCAGAGCAGCTCTTCTGTGGAGTTCCTCCACTGATAATGCGTTTCATAAACATCTGTAATAATAATAGCATATCTCCTCTTCACCTTCTCGCTGAAGACGAAGAACGGAGACGGGTAGCTCATGTCGTGGCTGCTGAAGGGACAGTTGACAGAGGACTTGTGGATGAGGGCGTTGCGCCCCTCGGTGGTCAGGATTTTCCTCTTCTCTTTGTGGAAGCACACGTTGGGGTACGAGCCGAAGGTCAGCAGAGACACCACCACGTCCAGGTTGTTGTCGGGTCCCACCGTGTTGAACATCTGGGTCATGAGACACTCTGACGGGGGACAGAAAGAGGGACGGGAGGTCAGATGATGAGGACCAGGACCAGGCAGGAGGATCCTTCTTCCTGGAGGTGCGTTCAGGTACCTTCAGGGAATCCAGAGTTGACCAGGATCTCCTTCAGCTGGACTTTGGCCTCCCAGGTCATCCTCAGAGTGGACATGTTGAGACGTTTGTGTTCACAGAAACGGATCTCAGCGTCCTCGCCGTTGATCCTGAGTAGGAAACAACAACAACAACACGCCGTTACTGAAGCGCACTGAGCTGTCCGTCACCTCGTCCTCATGTGGAAGCAGAATATCTAAATGATTCCAAGACAACAATGATCCACAAAGACACACAATCATGGTCCCCTGAGGATGAATCCTACCCACTGTATTTATGTATTTATTTTGTATAATTTCCTTAATTTAAATATATATTTCTTTGCTTAAAAAAAAAAAAAAAAAGATTATTATTTTGAAAGTACTGCTATATGAACAAAGGTCAGTAACATTGTGTGTAAACACTTTAAACACATCAGGTTGTTGTTAGCAGCAGTGTTCTCTTCACACAGCAACAGTTATAACACAGTTATAATGATTCCTGTAAATCTCAACTTAAACATTAATGTAATCAAATCAAATATAAAAGCAGAGCTGTTTGCCGCGGGGCATCAACGCACTGGTTACCCTCAGAGTCCAGAGCCACGATCAGAACAGGAACCTTGTGAGCATTACTGAGGTGATGAAGGTGACCCAGCTCTACTCTTCATCACTATGATGCTGTAACTCAGAGGTGATGAAGGTGACCCAGCTCTACTCTTCATCACTATGATGCTGTAACTCAGAGGTGATGAAGGTGACCCAGTGATGTCCAGTAGTCTCCAGTGAGAGCAGCAGCTGCTGCACGTTGTAACGCCGTCGCTTTAACACAACTCGTGTGTTCTTCTGGTGACGGTGCGTCTTGAGGCTCATACGTGACGTCATTCGTTGAGATCCTAAAGCTGCGTTCACACCAAACGTGACGCGAACGCACCTTGAGAACGTTCCTCAGACCGACATCTTCCACAACACTAACATGCAGTTTGTCTCCACTTCTCTGTAGCATCTGTTAGCTTGTGTTGCTTTAGTTTATCTCTACTTCTCCCACACGCTGCATCAACGTAGTCTCAAGACTTCCTCCACCGTTTGTTTGGGTGATTTGCTGCATCAACGGTGTGTATTGCATTCAAAAAAAACTGCGTTAATGCGCGATAAAATAATTGTCAACGTTAATTAATTAATGCGTTAACGCGATAATAACGCGATAAGTTGCCCAGCACTAATATATCATTTGTTTTGATGAAAAACAAACAAAACTAAATATTTTTTACTATTTCTTTAGATTAAAAAAATAGTTTATTTTAAAAACAGTGTTTTACAAACTTCTTTAAAAAGAAAAACATCTCGACCTCGTTCACGACAGACTTCATCTATGAACACATGAATCAAGAGAAGAGTCGTTTCCACGTCTCCTCGTTCTATAGGTTTAATAAATCACAGCGTTGTGTCTCTGTCCTTCATATTAGATTCTGTTCTACAGACTGTACAGCACTCAGGCGCCCTCGTGTGGCTCAGAGGTGAACTGCAGATAGAAAAACGTGAAATTAAAAGACGATGTTAGAAGTTCTATGATTTATTAGGAGACACTAATTAAATGACGATATGTTGAGTGTTGATGGAGCGGCTACAATGTTAGCTTAGCATAGCACTGATCAAGTTTATTGTGATTAAAGTAAGTGTTCATCGAGCTGTAATAAACCAGCTGACATGTGACTCACTAGACACAGAGAACACTCCTCTGGAAGATTTTAGAACTTCTTGTGTTGCTGCTTAAGAAATATTATCTGTTTACAGACAAGAATAATGAAGAAACGTGGATTCTTCTCTTAGAGAAGAACTGATAAGAGCCCTAGTATCGTTAGTCTATTAACAAAGGACCTCTCTTCTGATGTGGAGCTAATTATTTGTTAAAAACTAAAACCCCACAGACCTGACGTCGTCCCACGCCTGGAAGACGGAGAGCAGGGCCACGTGGTCAGAGAACCGGCTGCCGGAGAAGTTTCTGTGAACGAAGCCGAGACGTTTCCCCTCACTGACGAAGGGCTCCGGGAAACAAGAGGCGGCAGAGACGGTGCACATGGCGTCTCCAACACTAGAGGGAGACATTGGTTTACTACTACTACAACAACGACAACGACGACGACGACGACGAAGACGAACAAGAAGAAGAAGAACAGGAAGAACAAGAACAGGAAGAACAAGAAGAAGAACAAGAACAAGAAGAAGAACAGGAAGAACAACAAGAACAGGAAGAAGAACAGGAAGAACAACAACAACAGGAAGAAGAACAGGAAGAACAACAACAACAGGAAGAAGAACAGGAAGAACAACAACAACTAGAAGACCTTACTGGAAGATACAGCCCATGATCATCATCTTTCCCAGACGAGGCTCGATGGGGAGTCGAGCCAGAATCCGTCCCAGAGGAGTGAGTTCATCGTTGGTGTCCAGAGCGTCCAGCTCTAAAGGAACAGTTACACTTATTAGTTCTGTTCAGGGGTTACATCATAACGCGGTACGTTTGAGTTCTGTACCTCTCAAAGTGTGTTCAGGGTTTACATCATAACGCGGTACGTTTGAGTTCTGTACCTCTCAGAGTGTGCTCGGCCTCGATCACGGCGTCCAGTGGCGGAGGTTCGATGGCTTTAGACAGGAAGTGACCGATGGCTCCGAGTCTCAGCAGCTTGATGCTCAGAGAGACTTCATGTAGAGGAGTCCTGAAGATCTCTGGAGTCATGTGGGTCTCCAGCCTGGAGAGAGAGGAGGAGGTAAGAAGAGTGAGGAAGTGTGAGAAGGAGGTGTCAGGAGGTGAGAGGTGTGAGAAGGAGGTGTGAGGAGGTCTGGGGGGTACATAAGGAGGTCTTACTTCTCGAATCGAGCTCTGCTGCAGAGGTGGAAACAGAACCCGGCTCTGACTCTTCCAGCTCGACCTTTTCTCTGCTCCAGGTTGGTCTTTGAGGCCCAGACGGTGGCGTAGTTAGTCATGTTGTTGTGGGACGTGAAGAGCTTCACCTTCTGTCTGAGGGGACAAACAAGGAGGACAGGGTCCTTTTTAGACCGGGACAAGTGGTCTACATCAGGACACAAACAAGGAGGACAGGGTCCTCTTTAGACCGGGACATGTGGTCTACATCAGGACACAAACAAGGAGGACAGGGTCCTCTTTAGACCGGGACATGTGGTCTACATCAGGACACAAACAAGGAGGACATGGTCCTCTTTAGACCGGGACATGCGGTCTACATCAGGACACAAACAAGGAGGACAGGGTCCTCTTTAGACCGGGACATGTGGTCCACCTCAGGACCCTTACTTGCAGGAGTCGATGACGTAGACCACATCGTTGATGGTGATGCTGGTCTCTGCGATGTTGGTCGATAGAATCACCTGCAGATTAAACATAATTGAAAACAGAAGAAGTAAACTGTCATGTAAATAAAAACAGGTTGTTGGTTTGAATCCCACTGAACCAGTTGAAACAGGTTTCAGGTTCTAGTCTCTGACCTTCCTGATGTTGTCTGGAACCGGTTCAAACACCCTCCTCTGCTCCTCTCTGGGGATCTGCGAGTGGAGCGGCATGATCCGGTACCGGCTACTTCCTGGAAACAAATACAAGACATATTAACTCTCAGAGGTACACGTTGTACTCTCTACTGTACTACACCTCAGAGGTACACATTGTACTCTCTACTGTACTACACCTCAGAGGTACACATTGTACTCTCTACTGTACTACACCTCAGAGGTACACATTGTACTCTCTACTGTACTACACCTCAGAGGTACACATTGTACTCTCTACTGTACTACACCTCAGAGGTACACGTTGTACTCTCTACTGTACTACACCTCAGAGGTACACATTGTACTCTCTACTGTACTACACCTCAGAGGTACACGTTGTACTCTCTACTGTACTACACCTCAGAGGTACACATTGTACTCTCTACTGTACTACACCTCAGAGGTACACATTGTACTCTCTACTGTACTACACCTCAGAGGTACATATTGTACTCTCTACTGTACTACACCTCAGAGGTAGACATTCTACTTTTATATACTTTTACTTCAGTTTTGAATGTGGGACCTTTACTTTTACAGTGTGGTATTAGTACTTTTACTGCAGTACAGGATGTTAACACCTGCCTCTGGCTTTCAGCACGTCATTATTAATACTGTAAGTACTTGTATCCAGTGCAGTAGAGAGGTGTACTCTACTGAGGGGTTTGTGACGTACCAAAGT
Source organism: Anarhichas minor (assembly GCF_050575085.1). NCBI lineage: Eukaryota > Metazoa > Chordata > Actinopteri > Perciformes > Anarhichadidae > Anarhichas > Anarhichas minor. Next base: position 187,464 of record NW_027466470.1, on the reverse strand, counting down.
GCGGGTTGGTCTCCAGGTGTCTCTGCATGGAGAAGATGAGGTTCCAGCCGGGCAGGAAGACGAGCACGGCTCCGGCCACCTGCAGCGTCTCCACGTACCTCAGCAGAGCCTCCACCAGCTCGAAGGACGTCTCCTTCTCGTTGATCTGAGACATGGAGCGCTTGGTCTCCGCCGTGTACTCCGGCCCACACGTCACGTTACAGTTGGTCTGAAACAGAGAACAACACCTTCTGTCTTTCTGTGGGGATGCGTTGGTGTTCTGGGCCTCACTGAGCTGCAGAGGTTCCTTACGTCCTCCTCTCCTCCCTCCTCGTCTTTGTCCTTCTTCTTGCGGTCCATTGGTGGAGGGACGAAGTTGGTCATCTGGATGCAATCCTCCAGGAAATACTCTGTAACACAAAGTTAGTTTTTATTGTTGTCGTGGTCTCAAGGTTTTGTTTATTTGGAGACTTAATCGTGATTAAACATCTAAACACTACGTCTAACAATCCTCATTAATATGTAGTTTATCTTTAGAACAGAAGTTATCTGGATCCTCCTCAACTCTTACAAGTATACATATCGGCCATCATGATCCAGAATCTGGAGGTGAGGAGGTGAGGGAGGTGAAGAGGTGAGGATGTCATGAGGGTGAGGAGGTCATGAGGGTGAGGAGGTCAGGAGGGTGAGGAGGTCAGGAGGGTGAGGAGGTCAGGAGGGTGAGGAGGTCATGTGGGTGAGGGAGGTCATGAGGGTGAGGAGGTCAGGAGGGTGAGGAGGTCCGGAGGGTGAGGAAGTCAGGAGGGTGAGGAAGTCAGGAGGGTGAGGAGGTCAGGAGGGTGAGGAGGTCAGGAGGGTGAGGAGGTCATGTGGGTGAGGGAGGTCATGAGGGTGAGGGAGGTCATGAGGGTGAGGAGGTGAGGAGGTCATGAGGGTGAGGAGGTCATGAGGGTGAGGAGGTCAGGAGGGTGAGGAAGTCAGGAGGGTGAGGAGGTCAGGAGGGTGAGGAAGTCAGGAGGGTGAGGAGGTCAGGAGGGTGAGGAAGTCATGAGGGTGAGGAGGTCAGGAGGGTGAGGAAGTCAGGAGGGTGAGGAGGTCATGAGGGTGAGGAGGTCAGGAGGTCATGAGGGTGAGGAGGTCATGAGGGTGAGGAGGTGAGGAGGTCATGAGGGTGAGGTCAGGAGGGTGAGGAGGTCAGGAGGTCAGGAGGGTGAGGAGGTCATGAGGGTGAGGAGGTCATGAGGGTGAGGAGGTCAGGAGGTTGAGGAGGTCATGAGGGTGAGGAGGTCAGGAGGGTGAGGAGGTCAGGAGGGTGAGGAAGTCAGGAGGGTGAGGAGGTCAGGAGGGTGAGGAGGTCAGGAGGGTGAGGAGGTCAGGAGGGTGAGGAGGTCAGGAGGGTGAGGAGGTCCGGAGGGTGAGGAGGTCCGGAGGGTGAGGAAGTCAGGAGGGTGAGGAGGTCAGGAGGGTGAGGAGGTCAGGAGGGTGAGGAGGTCAGGAGGGTGAGGAGGTCATGAGGGTGAGGAGGTCAGGAGGGTGAGGAGGTCAGGAGGGTGAGGAGGTCAGGAGGGTGAGGAGGTCATGAGGGTGAGGAGGTCATGAGGGTGAGGAGGTCAGGAGGGTGAGGAAGTCAGGAGGGTGAGGAGGTCAGGAGGGTGAGGAGGTCAGGAGGGTGAGGAGGTCAGGAGGGTGAGGAGGTCATGAGGGTGAGGAGGTCATGAGGGTGAGGAGGTCAGGAGGGTGAGGAGGTCATGAGGGTGAGGAGGTCAGGAGGTCATGAGGGTGAGGAGGGTGAGGAGGTCATGAGGGTGAGGAGGTGAGGAGGTCATGAGGGTGAGGTCAGGAGGGTGAGGAGGTCAGGAGGTCAGGAGGGTGAGGAGGTCATGAGGGTGAGGAGGTCATGAGGGTGAGGAGGTCATGAGGGTGAGGAGGTCAGGAGGTTGAGGAGGTCAGGAGGTTGAGGAGGTCAGGAGGTTGAGGAGGTCAGGAGGTTGAGGAGGTCAGGAGGTTGAGGAGGTCATGAGGGTGAGGAGGTCATGAGGGTGAGGAGGTCAGGAGGGTGAGGAGGTCATGAGGGTGAGGAGGTCAGGAGGGTGAGGAAGTCAGGAGGGTGAGGAGGTCAGGAGGGTGAGGAGGTCCGGAGGGTGAGGAGGTCAGGAGGGTGAGGAAGTCAGGAGGGTGAGGAGGTCAGGAGGGTGAGGAGGTCATGAGGGTGAGGAGGTCAGGAGGGTGAGGAGGTCATAAGGGTGAGGAGGTCAGGAGGGTGAGGAGGTCATGAGGGTGAGGAGGTCATGAGGGTGAGGAGGTCAGGAGGGTGAGGAAGTCAGGAGGGTGAGGAGGTCAGGAGGGTGAGGAAGTCAGGAGGGTGAGGAGGTCAGGAGGGTGAGGAGGTCAGGAGGGTGAGGAAGTCAGGAGGGTGAGGAGGTCAGGAGGGTGAGGAGGTCAGGAGGGTGAGGAGTTCAGGAGGGTGAGGAGGTCATGAGGGTGAGGAGGTCAGGAGGGTGAGGAGGTCATGAGGGTGAGGAGGTCAGGAGGGTGAGGAGGTCATGAGGGTGAGGAGGTCATGAGGGTGAGGAGGTCAGGAGGGTGAGGAGGTCAGGAGGGTGAGGAGGTCAGGAGGGTGAGGAGGTCAGGAGGGTGAGGAGGTCAGGAGGTGAGAGGTACCTTGAACAGTGAAGGTGCGTCCGAACACCTCGATGACGGGCGAGTTGAAGAAGTACTCTCTGAACATGGTGGTGTCGATGGTGGCCGACATGAGGATGATGCGGACCTGCGGGTAGGCCTGGACCACGTCCCTGAGGACCACCATCAGGAAGTCCGTCTGCAGAGACACACACACAGAGGGTCAGACCAGGTCCAGGTCTAGACCGGACCCATGTGAACCCTCTACACACTACACATGAACTCACGTTGATGTCTCTCTCGTGGATCTCATCAACGATCACGTGACTGATTCCTCGGATTCCCGCTTCGAGCTTCCGCAGCAAAACACCTGAAACACGGAAACACACACCTGTCAACACGTCCGCAGGTTAATGTAGAGAGCTAACGTTAGCCTGGCGCTCCTCCCGGCTACGTACCCACGGTGCAGAAGAGGACGCTGGCGTGCGGTCGAGGGAGGACGGACTCGAAGCGGACGCTGTAGCCGCAGCTCTTCCCGACGTCCTCTCCTCTCTCGTAGGCGACCCGCTCGGCCACCGACACGGCGCTGATCCGTCTGGGCTGCAGGGACCAGAGTTCATGTGTTCACCTCCTATTGTTCATCTAGCTCACTGTACGGACATGAACATGGTTCAACCGCACCTCCTGAGTCCTCAGAGGCTCAACAGGACTGTGAATGGAGTCTGGTGTCGAGGGAGGTGAGGCGGTGAGGAGGAGAGGGAGGTGAGGGAGGAGAGGAGGAGAGGAGGAGAGGGAGGTGAGAGAGGACATGGAGGTGAGGGAGGTGAGGAGGAGAGGGAGGTGAAGGAGGTGAGGAGGAGAGGGAGGTGAAGGAGGTGAGGAGGAGAGGGAGGTGAAGGAGGTGAGGAGAGGGAGGTGAAGGAGGAGAGGGAGGTGAGGCGGTGAGGAGGAGAGGGAGGTGAGGGAGGACAGGGAGGAGAGGAGGAGAGGGAGGTGAGAGAGGACATGGAGGTGAGGGAGGTGAGGAGGACATGGAGGTGAAGAGGAGAGGGAGGTGAAGGAGGTGAGGAGAGGGAGGTGAAGGAGGAGAGGGAGGTGAGAGAGGACATGGAGGTGAGGGAGGAGAGGAGGTGAGAGAGGAGAGGAGGTGAGAGAGGAGAGGAGGTGAAGGAGGTGAGGAGGAGAGGGAGGTGAAGGAGGTGAGGAGAGAGGGAGGTGAGGAGGAGAGGAGGTGAGGAGGAGAGGGAGGTGAGAGAGGACATGGAGGTGAGGGAGGTGAGGAGGTGAGAGAGGACACGGAGGTGAGGGAGGTGAGAGAGGACATGGAGGTGAAGGAGGTGAGGAGGAGCGGGAGGTGAGGAGGTGAGAGAGGACATGGAGGTGAGGAGGTGAGAGAGGAGAGGAGGTGAGGAGAGGAGGTGAGGGAGGACAGGGAGGTGAGAGAGGACATGGAGGTGAAGGAGGTGAGGAGGAGAGGGAGGTGAGGGAGGACATGGAGGAGAGGAGGTGAGGGAGGACAGGGAGGTGAGGGAGGACAGGGAGGTGAGGAGATGAGGGAGGAGAGGGAGGTGAGGGAGGAGAGGAGGTGAGGGAGGAGGAGGTGAAGGAGGTGAGAGAGGACACGGAGGTGAGGGAGGAGAGGAGGTGAGGGAGGAGAGGGAGGTGAGGGGGGAGAGGAGGTGAGGGAGGAGAGGGAGGTGAGGGGGGAGAGGAGGTGAGGAGGAGAGGAGGAGAGGAGGTGAGGGAGGAGAGGAGGTGAGGGAGGAGAGGAGGTGAAGGAGGTGAGAGAGGACACGGAGGTGAAGGAGGTGAGGGAGGACAGGGAGGTGAGGGAGGACAGGGAGGTAAGGAGGTGAGAGAGGACATGGAGGTGAAGGAGGAGAGGAGGTGAGGGAGGAGAGGAGAGGAGGTGAAGGAGGTGAGAGAGGACACGGAGGTGAAGGAGGTGTCATGATTTGAGCTCCTGCAGGTGTAGCTGAACGGGGCTCTGTGATTGGACGAGGAGTGTTACCTGCGTGACCACGATGTTGCAGTGGGAGGCTCTTCCGGTCTTGATGAAGCGGTCCAGGATGTACTGAGGAACCTGAGTGGTTTTACCGCAGCCTGTCGCTCCTCTGATGATCACCACCGCGTTGTTCTCCACCGCGGACAGGATGTCCTCCTCAAAACGCTTCACCGGCAGCTGCTCGCGTTCTGACAGGACCTGAACCACAGGAGGAGGAACATAGCTCTGCTGAATATAACATGTAGAAGAAGAGGAGGAGGAGGAAGACGAAGAGGAGGAGAAAGAGAGAAGAAGAGGAAACCAGGCTGACCTTCTGCAGGTTCTCGTCATGTTCCAGTTGGTACATCAGCTCATCCTGCAGGTCGCTGCTGATCTGCTCCGGAGTGCACTGAGTACAAAACATGGTGACATCACCACAGAGCAGCCAGAGGACACACTACCAGGATCCTATTGCCCCGATCATTGTCTGACCCAAATCCCCACTACATACTGATACTCCTGTCATAGTATATTAAACATCAACATAGAAGGGCTTTATAGGTCCTCCTGAAGCACCTGCTGGTCTGTAAACCACCTGTAGTGATTCATTAGTGAACTGAATATCTGTCCATAAATATCAATGACACCAATACAAATATAAAGGCCTCTCCAGTACTTTAAGTGAAAGGACAAAGACTCACGTAGGCCAGCGGCCCCTCGTCGATGTTGCTGCTGGTCCAGGGGTTCCAGTTGACCTGCGGAGGCGACCAGGGGACGACCCCGGCTCCGCTTTGACGCTGCGACGGCTCAAACGTCGCCAACTTCCCCTGAATCAGAGACACCGAGTCGGAGGGGTCTGCGGGCTGGACAGGACCACAAGAACCCAGTTAGAAGCTCCACATTATATTTGCCCCTTAAGACGGATCCAACACACTGATCGGGGCTCAGCTCTGGAGACTCACAGGAGGAGGGATGTGGACTCCGAGCTGCTGGACGACGTTGGCGAGCTGCTGCTGGAGGTCTGGAGACACGTTGACCTCGAACGCCTCCAGCTGGACAGTAAACACATGACATCACACAGTGAAAACATCGAATCACTGAGCAGGAAACCTGTTTGCCGGTTTGAACCGATGCAGCCGGCTTACGGTTTCTCCCTCCTTCTTCTTGGTGACTCCGGAGAACGCCTCCAGGACCCCGAGGTGGTACAGCTGACGCACCAGAGACAGAGCGCACGACTGAGCCGCCAGCTTCTTGTTGGAGCCGTGCTCTCGAGCTGTGATCCCTGTACAAAGTACAACATGTACCCCTGAGCTGTAGTACAGTACAAAGTACGACATGTACCCCTGAGCTGTAGTACAGTACAAAGTACGACATGTACCCCTGAGCTGTAGTACAGTACATGTACCTCTGAGCTGTAGTACTTTAGTGAATGTAAATGGGTGTTTGTGTTGTTTACAGAATATCATCTACAGTATGTATGTATATACACATATATATACACATATATATACACATATACATACACACACGTGTATACACACACGTGTATACACACACACACATATGTATATACACATATGTATATACACATATGTATATACACATATGTATATACACATATGTATATACACATATATATACACATATGTATATACACACATATATATACACATATGTATATACACATATATATACACATATGTATATACACATATATATACACATATGTATATACACACACACATATATACATATGTATACACATATGTATATACACACATATGTATATACACACACATGTATATACACACATGTATATACACACATGTATATACACACATGTATATACACACATGTATATACACACATGTGTATACACACATATGTGTGTGTATACACATGTGTGTATATACATGTGTGTATATACATATGTGTGTATACACACACATGTGTATACACACATATGTATATACACATGTATATACACATGTATATACACATGTATATACACACATGTATATATACACATGTATATATACATGTGTATATACACATGTATATATACACATGTATATATACACATGTGTATATACACACGTGTATATACACACATGTATATACACACATGTATATACACACATGTATATACACACATGTATATACACACATGTATATACACACATGTATATACACACATGTATATACACACATGTATATACACACATGTATATACACACATGTATATACACACATGTATATACACACATGTATATACACACATGTATATACACACATGTATATATACACATATATATATATATATATATATATTACACATATATATATATATATATATATATACATTACACATATATATATATATATATATATATACATTACACATATATATATATATATATATATACATATACACACATACATATATACACACATATATATATGTATGTATACACACACACACACAGTGTATACATTTCTTACTTCTGCCGAGCTGCCTCACAAACAGCGTCATCTCTGCGATGAAGCTCCTGCAGACACAAACACAAACATCACACAGCTTCACTTCCTGTTCGCCCTTCGTTTCTTTCCAGAATAAAAGCTCGGAGACGGTGGACTCACCTGTCGTGCTCTCAGGAGGACACCTGTATGTTTTTCTGCCTGGACTTTGGGGCCCTGCGGTGACACAGCGAGACACCAGAAATCACAACCAGACTCCTCCACTGAGCCGCTCCATGGGACAGCTTTAGTGCACCTAAACGCTGACCCATGTCTTTGTCTTCAGGGTGGTTCTGATCTCTGGTGTCTCCTCTGTGTCCTCTAGAGGAGGCAGGAGACTCCTCTGTCTCCTAGATATTCAACCCGTGTCCTCTTCACCAGCTAAGAGCTTTACACTGAGTCATGTCCTACGACCACGTGTAATAACACACCAACAGTTTGAAATGTGTGAATGCATGTGATTAAAGGGTTGAACGCAGGTTAAATATTAATATCATTTCATCATGATTCAACTACGTCGTTCTGAAGAAGAAACAGAAGAAAGAAGAGAGAAGAGGAAGAAGAAGAGAGAAGAGAGAAGAGGAAGAAGAGACAGAGGCAGAAGAACAAGAAGAGACAAAAGAAGAAGAAGAAGAAGGCAAGAAAAAGGTGAATAATAATAAAGATATTTGGGTATAAACTTCAAACATCTATGTGATCAGATAGTTTTGGTCTTAACAGCTGAACTAGATTCCTTTAACATGGTTCTCTGGTTCTCTGGTTCTCTGGTTGGTTACATGTGGAACAATCAGACAGTGAGATCTCTCTGGTGTAGCCGACACACTCCGGAGGTCTCTGTTTACAGCAGTCCAGCAGAAAAACATACAGGAACATCCTGACCCACATCTAAAGCACCACGGAGGGATTTCAACTAGCAACCCACTCGCTTCACAGAGCACCACATCAGCTGATCTGAGGAGGGAAACTTATAAAGAACCGGGCAGAGGAAGCAGCAGACGAGGAGGCGGCAGAATAAAGGAAGAACAAAGAGAAGAGACAAGAGGCAGCAGAAGAAGAAGAAGAAGAGACAAGAGGCAGCAGAAGAAGAAGAAGAGACAAGAGGCAGCAGAAGAAGAAGAAGAAGAGACAAGAGGCAGCAGAAGAAGAAGAGACAAGAGGCAGCAGAAGAAGAAGAAGAAGAGACAAGAGGCAGTAGAAGAAGAAGAAGAAGAGACAAGAGGCAGCAGAAGAAGAAGAAGAGACAAGAGGCAGCAGAAGAAGAAGAAGAAGAGACAAGAGGCAGCAGAAGAAGAAGAAGAAGAGACAAGAGGCAGCAGAAGAAGAAGAGACAGAAGAAGAAGAAGAAGAAGAGACAAGAGGCAGCAGAAGAAGAAGAAGAAGAGACAAGAGGCAGCAGAAGAAGAAGAAGAGACAAGAGGCAGCAGAAGAAGAAGAAGAAGAGACAAGAGGCAGCAGAAGAAGAAGAAGAAGAGACAAGAGGCAGCAGAAGAAGAAGAAGAGACAAGAGGCAGCAGAAGAAGAAGAAGAAGAAGAGACAAGAGGCAGCAGAAGAAGAAGAAGAAGAGACAAGAGGCAGCAGAAGAAGAAGAAGAGACAAGAGGCAGCAGAAGAAGAAGAAGAGACAAGAGGCAGAAGAAGAAGAAGAGAAACTCATAAACGTGAGATAAACGGTGTAGTTGTCCTGATTAAACGGTCCTCTTCTCAGCTTCATACCGGTTCTCTGTAGAACCTCACAGAACCGGTGCTACTAAATAATCACCGTCGGATGCTTCTTAAATGTCACTTTAGATTCTGGGAATGTTTTGGTGTTTTATAGCATAGTTTCATCTCATCTAAAGATGAATAGATAATAATAATACTACATGTGTATGAATGTCATCACGTGTGTGCTTCCTGGTTTCTGGTCCAGACCTGTTGTGGTCCGGTCCCACTTGGCTGTATTTATACTCAGCGCTGCTTTTCTCCTTCTGGAAGAACTGGTTCAGACGAGCCTTGGCGTTCTCCAGCGTCCAGTTACCGTGAAGACTAGCATTCAGGTCCACCTCCTCCGACTCCAGAGTCTGGAGATACAAGACGGAGGAGAAGAATATTCTAAATATGTTATGAGATTCACTCTCAGCCGGGATGAAAGAACCAGACGTATCGTACCGCTTGTGCTTCCTGTTCGTCTCTCTTGGCATAGTACTCCTTCAGGTTGGCTCCTCGGTCCCACTGAGCCCCTCCTCCTGCTCCTCCTCCTCCTCCTCCTCCTCCTCCTCCTCCTCCTCCTGCTGCTGCTGCTGCTGCTGCTGCTCCTCCTCCTCCTCCTCCTCCCCCCCAACCAGAGTTTCCTCCTCCCGAGTAGCCGAGTCCAGTCACTCCTGGTACCGGCCTGCTGCAGCCGCCCTCTTCTTCTAACAACAACACAATATTTTAGACGTTCTTCATGTCTCCTGACCAACCAGTGAACAGGAAGTGACCATGTCTGGACTGAGGAGGAGTGACGTAGAGACGCCGTATACGTCTCTGGTAGAGACCTGTCAATCACCGTGTAGCCCCGCCCTAAAGCATCCCCTGCTTTATGGTCTGTTTGACTCTAAATGGACCATAATGTACTAAATGAACATCATGCTGTATTGAAGAAGACTTGAAACTAGAGATTGAGACCATAAACTCATGTTTACAATGTTTACTGAGGTAATAAATCAAGAGAGAAGTAGAGTCATTTTCTCATAGACTTCTATACAACCAGAGGAGTCGCCCCCTGGTGGACACTAGAGAGAATGCAGCTTTAACACTTGAAGCTTTGACTTCACTTTAGAGAACCTTTTAAAGTTACATGATGATGCCTTCAGGCTCTGCTCAGTGAACATGAGTACTGGCTGAAGGTACATTATAACGTTATCATGATGTGTTCACATGTCATCTGTAAAATGTAGTTTTGGTGATAAACTAGAATAAATCCAGTAGTTTGAAGGAGATGTTTTCACGTTAATATAAAATAGATATTAGAGATGAATTATGAGAGAGATGCTCGAACCTTTTTCAGTTTTCAATACGAGGTGAGGAGGCAGAGGACCGCTGGAGGGGAGGCTTCCAAAGCCCCCGTCTCTTTCTCCACCACCACCACCTCCTCCTCCTCCATCATCAGGTTGGTCTCCACCTGGAGCGCTCACCTGTTGAAACAAGACTTCAGCCGTTTACACTCACAGCTTCTGAATGCAGCATGAAGACTCAGATGTCTGACACTAAACCCTTAAAACTCAGACGTCTAACAATATAAAAACGATATAAAAAGCATTAAGTCAGATCCCATGCCGTGTGTTCTGACCCCCATAGCCGGGACCTCCGCCGCGCTCATTTCCCCGAGTCGGACCAGGTAGTTGACGAAGTCTCTGGCGGCGTTGGTCTGAGCGTCCTTCTTGTTGGTGGAGTTCCCCATCCCGATGTAGTTGTAGCTGTCGACACGGACCTGAGGAGAGGTCGGAGGTTACAAACGGACCCGGAGGTAGAAGAAGTTAAACAAGTGTTTCAGAAACTCACCTCACACATGAACTTCTGCCTGTTCTTGTTCCCTGCAGCTCGGATGTCGTAGCTGGGAGTCAGCTTCTTCTTCCCACACCACGCATACAGGAAGTTCTTGATGTCGGCCATGTTGGCCTGAGGGGGGGGGGGGGGGGGGGATGTGTTGGACCTGCTGACAAACTATTTTTAAAGAAACGTGAAGCTGGTCAGATTATAAACGTGACCAGTGATATAAACATCACCTGGTTCGACTTTATCTGTTTATTAGACGTGGGTCTTGAAAGACCTCATAAACCGGTTCATTCTAAACCAGTTCATTCAAAACCGGTTCATTCTAAACCAGTTCATCCTAAACCAGTTCATCTCGCACATTTACTGCCACCGACATGAATGTCATAACCAGACTCCTCCTATAAATCAGTATATTATACGTTTAACTAACTCTAGTAAACACGCCAGTCTTTAATGTCGTGACTTAATATGTTTGTATGATTAAATAAACGTTCCTATCGGATTCAGGATACAAACGAAGACCGACCGAGGTTTATTTCAGCATTAATGTTAAGACGCTAACTGTTGACTCGGGTTTAAACAGCGTTTCTTGCAGCTAGCTTAAGCTAGTTTTAGCATACACACCGATGTAGATTAAATAACAAGCTAACTGTTAGCTTTATGCTAGCTAGTGCTAAATTATTATTTCTCCCGCCAGTGTATTGCGATGCATGCTAAACACGTTAACGTATTATAAGTCGCTTTATTACTTACAATCAGCGGAGTTAAGCTAACAGTTTCCTCCAAACACCGGAAGTCGTTCTCTCTGTTGTTGGACGCTGGTCGAGCTGGTTCCCTGAGCAGCGCCCCCTCTGGTCTGGAGGTGAACTGCTATTAAACGTATTGTTGCTCAATGAGTTTGATTTATGATATATTTTAATAACTTACTCCTTATGTAGATCCGTGTTTATTTAAAACACAGTTCATTTTATCTTATTGTCATATTGTCATATATTGACAACAATTACAGAGTGGGCTATAAATTAAAAACACACAATTAAAATATTTAAATAATATAAGACATAAACAGTGCATCAGCAAACATATAGGGATGAAATATAACATGCGTAAAATATTATAAAATAATATTTATGTTGTTGGTAGACAGTATACCAGGAAAAGGTAAAAGTATATGTGTAATAAGAAGTAATAAATGTATGTCGATGTAGACAGTACAACAAGTACTGTACTAAAGTAAGATTTAGAGGTACTTGTACTCTACTTGAGTACTTATTGTTTTGCTACTTTCTACTTCTGCTCGACTGCATGATTGACGTTACAGATTCAGATTATTAATCAGCTAATAAATGATGTGTATTATTACAGATTAAACTACCAGCAGTATATAAAGTATTTAAAATGAGCTGCACTTTTAAAGTGAAGTACTTTAAGTGTACTTTAAGTATATTTTTACGCTAATACTTTTGTTTGTATGTTGAGTCAGATTTTTAAATGCAGGATTGAACAGAGTATTTATAAACTGTGGTGTTATGAAGTACTTTGACTCCAGATCCAAGTACTTCTTCCACCTCGATCAGAGAGATGAAGTCTCGTGTTAGAGTAAGAAAGTACAACAGATGGAGTAAAAGTACAACAGATGGAGTAAAAGTACAACAGATGGAGTAAAAGTACAACAGATGGAGTACTAGTACTCGGTTGCGACAGCTAGTGGAGCTGAAGAGTGAAGTCAGAGCTGAGAAATGCAGAGTGTGTGTGTGTGTGTGTGTGCGTGTGTGTCTGTGTGTGTGTGTCTGTGTGTGTGTATGTCTGTGTGTGTGTGTGTCTGTGTGTGTGTGTGTGTGCGTGTGTGTATGTCTGTGTGTGTGTGTGTCTGTGTGTGTGTGTGTGTGCGTGTGTGTATGTCTGTGTGTGTGTGTGTGTCTGTGTGTGTGTGTGTGTGCGTGTGTGTATGTCTGTGTGTGTGTGTGTGTCTGTGTGTGTGTGTGTGTGTGTGTGTGTCTGTGTGTGTGTGTGTGTGTGCGTGTGTGTATGTCTGTGTGTGTGTGTGTGTCTGTGTGTGTGTGTGTGTGTGTGTGTGTTCAGGGTGTGGCGTTGACACGGCAACAGGAACGAGCCGGGTGCGGCTGAATGAGTGTGTGAGTGTGTGTGTGTGTGTGTGTGTGTGTGTGTGTGTGTGTGTGTGTGTGTGTGTGTGAGTGTGTGTGTGTGTGTGTGTGTGTGTGTGTGTGTGTGTGTGTGTGTGTGTGTGTGTGTGTGAGTGTGTGTGTGTGTGTGTGTGTGAGTGTGTGTGTGTGTGTGTGTGTGTGTGTGTGTGTGTGTGTGTGTGTGAGACAGTAATATTAGGCCTGCAGCAGTGTATTCGTGCAGGTCTGCGGTGAGGAAAGTGTTTGTGTGTAACCAGGTACTAACAGGGTGTGTGTGATGGATCATAATGAGTGTGTATGTGTGTGTGTGTGTGTGTGTGTGTGTGTGTGTGTGTGTTCAGGGTGTGTCTGGCTCACCTGAAGCCTCAGGACACAGTTTACAGATGGAAACAATCTTCAGTGATTAAATGTTTAACACAGCGATGACACAAACTCAGTCAGAGAACAACATGAACAGCTGACCGTCTACACTCACATTTATTTAAATATTTAAATGAATTTCCTCATTTTATTAATTTATTTTTGCATTTATTTCATAAGTCACTACTTTTATATTGTTGTATAAGTTATACAAACTTAACTTAATAATAATAACTTTGTTTATGTAGAGTTTACAAAGTGTAACAAAGTCTATAAAACAACAGAAACTAAGGTAAGAGTTCATCTGAAACAATGAAATGAAATGACATAAGGCAGCTCGTTCTAAAGCCGGGGGTCCTGAAGGCATCAGCACGGTCACGAGGCTGCCAGCTGGATCATAGGGGGTCAACATTTCCTCTTTATATGTTGGGCCAGACCTTTAAGAGTCCAACAGGGAGCCAGAGAGGAGCCAGTGAGGAGCCAGAGAGGAGCCAGTGAGGAGCCAGTGAGGAGCCAGAGAGGAGCCAGAGAGGAGCCAGTGAGGAGCCAGAGAGGAGCCAGAGAGGAGCCAGTGAGGAGCCAGAGAGGAGCCAGAGAGGAGCCAGTGAGGAGCCAGAGAGGAGCCAGAGAGGAGCCAGAGAGGAGCCAGTGAGGAGCCAGAGAGGAGCCAGTGAGGAGCCAGAGAGGAGCCAGTGAGGAGCCAGTGAGGAGCCAGTGAGGAGCCAGTGAGGAGCCAGTGAGGAGCCAGAGAGGAGCCAGAGAGGAGCCAGTGAGGAGCCAGTGAGGAGCCAGTGAGGAGCCAGAGAGGAGCCAGTGAGGAGCCAGAGAGGAGCCAGTGAGGAGCCAGTGAGGAGCCAGTGAGGAGCCAGTGAGGAGCCAGTGAGGAGCCAGTGAGGAGCCAGAGAGGAGCCAGTGAGGAGCCAGAGAGGAGCCAGTGAGGAGCCAGAGAGGAGCCAGTATGTGATGAAGGGAGTTAGTGGAGTCTTTAGAAGATAAAAGCATGAAGGACTTTCTCCAGGTCAAGAAGAGGGGAGAGAGGAGAGGAGAGAGGAGAGAGGAGAGGAGAGAGGAGAGGAGAGAGGAGAGGAGAGGAGAGGAGAGAGGAGAGGAGAGAGATGAGAGGAGAGAGGAGAGGAGAGAGGAGAGGAGAGGAGAGAGGAGAGAGGAGAGGAGAGAGGAGAGGAGAGAGGAGAGAGGAGAGGAGAGAGGAGAGGAGAGGAGAGAGGAGAGAGGAGAGAGGAGAGAGGAGAGGAGAGAGGAGAGGAGAGGAGAGAGGAGAGGAGAGGAGAGAGGAGAGAGGAGAGGAGAGAGGAGAGGAGAGAGGAGAGAGGAGAGAGGAGAGGAGAGGAGAGGAGAGAGGAGAGGAGAGAGATGAGAGGAGAGAGGAGAGGAGAGGAGAGAGAGGAGAGGAGAGAGGAGAGCTTTGATTCTGGTTTTAATAAACTAATCTCACACGTTTCAGCTTCACTTTGTCTCCTTCATGCTCACGTTTCTCCTCCAGCAGCCGGACGTCAGTCTGAATCTAACATGAATATCAATTATAACATTTTCCATCAGCGACACAGAGTCAGTGTTCTCTCTCTTCTGTCTCGTGAAACGTTCTTTGTGTCATAAAAACAAAATGTAAATATGGTGGAAGAGTCCCAGACCGTCCAGAACAACGCCCCCCCCCCCACACACACACTCTCACACACACACAGTCACACACACACACAGAAACCTTTTTTATTGTCATATACATATACACATACACGAAATTCAACACCCATCCCTGTATATAGGGAGCAGTGGGCTGCCAATGACAGGCGCCCGGGGAGCCGGGGGTTCAGTGTCTTGCTCAGGGACACTACGACATGTGGCATGTCCCAGTCGAGGATCGAACCGTTGACCCTGCGGTTGCCAGACAACCAGTGAGCCACGGTCGCCCCCAACACACACACACTCTCACACACACACACTCACCCACACACACACACACACACACACACACACATACACTCTCACACACACACTCACACACACACACTCTCACACACACTCTCACACACACACACACACACTCTCACACACACACACACTCACACACACTCTCACACACACACACTCTCACGCTCACACACAGTCATATCCTGTGACTGTGTGTGAGTCAGTGTGTCTCAGTATGTGCAGCGTGTCCAGACCTGCAGGCAGCAGCAGAGCAGTTAAAAGCCCTCGCTGTGAGCCTGCCGTTGTGTTTAGAGGATCCACACTGAGGATGAGGAGCAGCTGGATTTCACTCGTTGGCGTTCTGCTTCTGGCTGCACTTTGTGTCGTCCAGACCACCCACACACAGTACTGTGAGTAGCTCATGCTTTAAACCCTTTGAACACATCAGAGGTCACTTCCTCTCCTCCTGCTGCTCAACACGAGCTTCACTGAAACGGGTTCTAAAGGAAGCGTTGTGTTTAACGTCTGAGATCTCAGTGAGGAGCAGCGCTCACCTGGAGCTCCTCCTGCTCACACTCAGCTCTCAACGAACTCTCATTGTTTCTTCTTCTTCTTCACTTTGCCTTCTTTTACACTTTATTTAGTTATTTAGTTCCTTCGTCTTCATTTTACAAAGTGTTTTTATGAAAGTATGACATAAGTACAGTTTGATATCACAACAAACGTCTTCTCTTCTTTGTTTCCTCACTGCTGAGGATAGATAATAATTAACAGAGTTATGCAGCTATTCAAATGAAATACGGCGAAGGAGACTCAGCTGTACTTCATGTGTACAGCTGAACACATGTAATAACATCATTCTGTTCCATCGTTTAGATGGTTTAGAACCTGTGACTGTGGATCACATGAAGGATCTTTAGAACAGTCAAACATAAAGACGCTTCAGCTTCACTTCATACGCAAGAAACCTTTAAATACTCTTTGATGTCAAAATGATACAAAACTCAAGATGAAAGAAATATGAGATTCTATGTCGAAGTAAAACACAACTTTTATTATAAGAAGCGAAAATATTAGTTTTTAGATCAAAGTTTATTCATAAAGCAAAAACATGAGTCACAATAAATACAAGTCAGACTGAAGAAGAGTACAAATAAAACTACAAGCAGGTCTGAAGGAGAGAAGAAGTCTACTCAAGGACCACTTACTGGCTTTCTACAGGACGTCAGTGCTTCATCAGGTACAAGGTCTGCAAACAGGACTTTATACGAGTGGATTACTTTTGTCTCAACATGTTTCATGTTTATTTGTTTATTATGTTATATAGACTACATATACATATATTATATATATATATATATACATATATGTATGTATCAGTCCCTGTTAGACCTCGTATATCTGATATAATATTCATATTTTGGAGTTAACACAAATCGTTGAACCACCAATCAGAAGTAACGTGTTGTTTTACTTTAAACTAGATCATTTTATCAGCAGGAGAGATTTAAAAACAGACAGCAGAGGATCATTCGAGCTCTGAATGTTTTCAGTCTGTTGTGTGTTTCATGTGAAATGTTTTATGTGTTATTTGTGTTTTATGTGTTATTTGTGTTTTTATGTTATTTGTGTTTTTCTGTGTTGTTTGTGTTTTTATGTGTTGTTTGTGTTTTTCTGTGTTGTTTGTGTTTTTATGTGTTGTTTGTGTTTTTCTGTGTTGTTTGTGTTTTTATGTGTTGTTTGTGTTTTTATGTGTTGTTTGTGTTTTTCTGTGTTGTTTGTGTTTTTCTGTGTTGTTTGTTTTTATGTGTTGTTTGTGTTTTTATGTGTTGTTTGTGTTTTTCTGTGTTGTTTGTGTTTTTATGTGTTGTTTGTGTTTTTATGTGTTGTTTGTGTTTTTCTGTGTTGTTTGTGTTTTTCTGTGTTGTTTGTGTTTTTCTGTGTTGTTTGTGTTTTTCTGTGTTGTTTGTTTTTATGTGTTGTTTGTGTTTTTATGTGTTGTTTGTGTTTTTCTGTGTTGTTTGTGTTTTTATGTGTTGTTTGTGTTTGTCTGTGTTGTTTGTGTTTTTCTGTGTTGTTTGTGTTTTTATGTGTTGTTTGTGTTTTTCTGTGTTGTTTGTGTTTTTCTGTGTTGTTTGTGTTTTTCTGTGTTGTTTGTGTTTTTATGTGTTGTTTGTGTTTTTATGTGGCGCCTGTGTGAAGCATCCTGAGATAAACAACGGTTAAATATAAATAATAATTTAAAAAACTTCCTGCAGCAAAACCATGCAGTCAGTTTGGATGGTGGAAACCTGTGAAGTAATAAGTCAATAAACGATGAACACGAACTGTTATCACCGAGTGAGTCACGCTGTCTCGCCCACCGACGCCGTGAATCACCGGCTGATATCTGAAGGTGAACCTCGGACACCAGAACAAAAAGACGCACCTTGAACTCACCGCCGACAAATAAAACACACTTTAACGACACCGACTTGTAAACGATACGGTAGTTTAAAGAGTTCTTTGTGTTTTACTCCATCAGGATGAAACAAACTGAAGTATGAAGCTGAAATGATTGTGTCAGACGGCGTGGAGCTCGGCTAACATTCGAGGATCCTCGAGACTGAGCTACCGCCGCTCTGTTGCTTGTTAGCTAGCCAAGAGATGCTGCGTTAGCATTAGCTCGACTTTGAATTGTTTCAATACAATGACCAGTTACAACCAGTATCGACTGGTTATGACCCATATCGACCGGTATCAACCAGTGTCGACTGGTATGGACTGGTTTAGACCAGTATGGACTGGTTTAGACTGTTATAGACTGGTTTAGACTGGTATGGACTGGTTTAGACCAGTATTGACAGGTTTTCGACAGGTTTAAACCGGTAACCACTGGTTTAAACCGGTAACCACTGGTTATGAACTGGTATCAACTGGCATCTCCTAATTTGAGAATAACTTAATTTAGAGTTTATTATTATTATTATTGTTATTATTATTCGAGTTATTCAGAGTTTGATCTGAAACATCATTTATTAAAACAAAGACGTTTCCCTCCATCAGTCTCATTCTTCCTGCCTGTCATTACTTAACTTCACCACTGAAGACTGTTCATGGGCATGAACCTCCCCCTCTGAGCCCACAGCAGTGACAAGCAGCAGCCTGTTGAAACTCTATCAGAATTCAAGATGAAGCGTTGTCAGAGAGCTCGTTGTGTTGTTTCCTCAGACGAGGCGTTGGCTGCTTTGGGTGGGACTCTGTGGACTCTGAGGATTTGTCTTCAGGGCTTCAGGCTATAGGAGGTGCAGCTCTCTCTGGGATCTAACAAACCACAGGACTCTGTCAACATTTCTAAAACTCACTGAGTTTTTCAGGAAAAGAAAAACTGTGATTTTGTCTTCACATTCAGTTCAGATCCTCTTTAAATTTGTGGGTTTTTCCTAAATATTTTATGACCTTCTGACTTTCCTCCAACAACACCACCAACGGTTACAAATGTCAATTCTTTTCCAGTATTATTCAAATTTAATGGCCAAGTTTAATGAAATGTTCTGATCTCATTCTAGTTCTTCAGAGGATCAACCCTTTAGATAAATCCCCCCCCCCCCCCCCCCTCATAAAAAAGAACACATGTTCATTCTTCTTGCGCCACCCTCAGGACAAATGTTACATTTCTACAAAATCTAAATTAAACATAAATGTGATTACAATTATGTAAAAGATTTAATCCTTAAAACAACCTTTAAAACTGAGAAAGTAAGTGAGACTAATGCAAAACAATGACTTAATGAGACTAGATTCTGAAAAAAAAGCAGTTGTGAGACTGGTATCAACTGGTTTAGACCAGTATCGACTGGTTTGGACTGGTTTGAACGAGCTGGTTTCGGCCGGTATGGATAAACGATGGATAACGATGAACGATAAATTATATAAATACATTTATAACTAAACTACCTCCCTGTCTCCTCCTGCAGCGACAGTGCCTTGCGACTGTAATGGGAGATCTCGGTACTGCCTCCGGGACACCCGGGGCCTGCACTGCGTCGACTGTCAGGGAAACACTGTGGGCCGCCACTGCGAGCGTTGCAAGGACGGCTTCCACCTGGTGGGGGCGGCGCTGAGCTGCTCACCCTGCCGCTGCAACCCCACAGGTGAGAAACCACAACATGTAGCTTTTAAATAAATCACTCACCAAAGTTCTGAAAAAGAGAAACTAATCCCATTTTATTACTGTTTATTTGCCTCCAGGTTCTGTCAGTGCCACATGTGACAGCAGGGGGCGCTGCAGCTGTAAAGAAGGAGTCACAGGAGATAAATGTGACCGCTGCCAAGATGGACCGATCGGACCAAACGGCTGCTCGCAAAGGTGAAGAAACACGTTAAATTATCTCACATTTACATCAGCGTCTCTTTAATTACTGAACTTCAACTAGCAATCCTTCCAGTGCTTTAACTTCTTCTGACACTTCAACTCCTTTCAGCGCTTTAACTTCTTCTGACGCTTCAACTCCTTTCAGTACTTACATCTATGAGTCACTTCTGGTCTAACTTCCTGTCGCTTGTTGTGTTTTTTTTTTAGACGTCAGCCCAGAGAGGATTCTGGGAGTCAGATGTGTTTCTGTTACGGTCACAGCAGCAAATGTTCTGCACAATCTGGTTACTCCGTTCACAACATCACCTCCACCTTTGCCGAAGGTAACTTTCACAATAAAAGACCTCACTGTCAATCTCAGTAGTGGGTTCTGGGTAATCATTTCAAAATAAAAGCCTCAGAGAACACCGGTTGTAACAGATTCTCCGTGCCGTGTCTTCAGGTCCGGACGGTTGGAAGGCGGCGACAGCGCAAGGCGTCACCCCCGACGACGTTCACTTCCGCTGGTCACCGCAGCACCACGACCTGGAGGTGATCTCCAAAAACAGCCTGCCCGTTTACCTGTACGCCCCAGGTGAGAACAAGCCCCGCCTCCTTTACGGCCCTTCTGTCATCTGCTTTTCATTTCTTTCATGTATTTTCCCACCGATTTCTGTCTCCTTCTTTCTTGTCCTTGTCTCTTCTCCTTTCCCCTCCTATCACTTCCTTTCATTTCTCCCCTCCTTGCCTCTCCAAATGTATCCTTTCTTTTCCTTTCCTCCTCATCTCCTCCTACTGTGTCTACTTGTCCTTGTTTCCTTTCCTTCTCTCTCCTCCCTTCTCTATCATGTCTCCCTCTTTCCTTTCTTCTACTTCTCTTTTTTTCTATACATCCTCTTCTCCTCCTCTCATGTCCTCTCTTCTCCCCCTTATTTCCTTCCTCCTCATTCTCTCTCCATGTCTCCTTGTCCTTCTTTCCTTTCCTTTCCTCCTTCTCATTTCTCCTTCCCATTCTTTCCCTCTCATCCTCCTTCTAACCTTTTCTGTCTTTCCTCGCCTCCTCTCCTCACTTGCCCAGCCCCTACTTTCCTCTCCTATCCTCTCTGCACACATCCTTTTGTCTTGTCCTCTTTCCTCTCCTCTCATCTCCTCCCTCCTCACCAGGTGTTTCTCTCCCACAGCTCCTTACCTGGGTAATCAGGTGCTGAGTTACGGTCAGAACTTTTCCTTCTCGCTGCGTCTGGACCGCGGCGTCCGTCACCCGTCCACCAACGACGTGGTTCTGGAAGGCGCCGGCCTCCGAGCGGCGGCCTCGCTGGGCGACCTGCGCTCCATCGTCCCCTGTGGACAGAAGATAAGCTACACATTCAGGTCAGAACATCGATAAGCCCCGCCCACCTGGTGCTCCAGGCTGCTTAAATCAAACGCCCCTTGTTCTTGTTCCAATTTAAATGTTTTCTTTTGCACTCAAGTGTGAACATTCCTGAAGAATGCTGCTGCTTCTAATCAGAGCAAGTAGAAACAAACTGGAGCATGTACTGGAGGATCAGGTTTAGAAGTAAGAATCTAAAATAATCAGAGTCAAAACATTAAAAAATAAAATAAGAAGGAATTTAAATTGTTTAGGGTTAAGGTACTTTTTAGGGTTCTTTTGCCTATTTTTACCCATTTAAATCCCTTTTTATTTGATTTTTTAAGGGTTCTTTTAGGGAATTTAAATGGGTAAAAATAGGCAAAAGAAAAAATAATCATGACCACAGTAAATCATTACGATTTCACAATAGTGAAAATAATAGTACAAAATATTGAGACCATATTTCCCTTTTTTTCATGTATGATTTACCTTTACAGAGAACAACATAAAAAGAGGAGCTTTAACTGTAGTAGATGTGTTCCACGTGCTTTTACTGTGAAGGCCCAGTGTTTTAATGTGAAGTTTTTTGTGAACTTTGTGTTTCAACATTCCTTCTGTGTGATGAACAGACTGGACGAGCAGCCCGGCAGCAGGTGGAGGCCTCAGCTCTCCTCCTCACAGTTCCAGACGCTCCTCCAGAACCTCACCGCCATCAAGATCCGGGCAACATTCGGAGAAAATGGTGAGCTTCCTTCTTTCCTTCCCTCTCTTTGACTTACTTCCTTTCCTCATCCACTCTGTGCTTCCTTTGGTTTTTGTTTCAGAGAGCAACTCTTTCTCTCAAATGTATATTCCTTCAGCTGGGTCTTCTGTTCACATCATCAAACAAAAGTACACCGTTTTTCAAAATAAAGCAAAACGTTTAGCTTTCAGCACTCACACATAGTTTTTCAAAATAAAGCTAAACTTTCAGCTTTCAGCACTTTCAACTCAGTTCCTCCATAAAAAGACATTTTGACTTGTTTTATTCTAGATATTTGGAGGACGATCTTGATTGAACTTTTGTGTCTTTTCAGGACGCGGGTATCTCGCCAACGTGCGGCTGGTGACGGCGCGGCGTGCCGACGGCGCCCCGGCACGTTGGGTCCAGACATGCAGCTGCCCGCCGGGTTACGAGGGCGACTTCTGCGAGCGGTGCGCCGCCGGCTTCAGACGTGGGACCCCCACAGACGACGCCTTCGGCAGCTGTGAGCACTGCAGCTGCAGAGGAGGCAGCTGCGATCCGCAGACGGGCGACTGTTACTCCGCCGACGAGACGCCCGGAGAGCTCAGCTGCTCCAAGGGCTTCTACCAGGACCCCTGGCAGCCTCGCACCTGTGTGAAGTGTCCCTGTCCGGACGGAGTGTCCTGCTCGCTGCCTGCAGGTTCACTGGCGCCCCGGTGTGACCGCTGTCCAACCGGAACCACAGGTTGGTCTCCAGGACTATTATATCTCATCACAGTACTACCATTATGACGTCACGGGAGATTAGAAATCTGTTTGTCATCGTTTCCCCCGTTTGCGCCTCATGTTGTTAAAACATTTACACAGAAACATTTCTATGGATAGACCTCTAAAACACTTTAAACACTGCTACCGTGGGTATTGCCCAACTTATATCTATATCTTGATATCTATATATCTAAACTTTAATCAAACACTCCTTGGTGACCCTTAAGTGCAACCAATGAGCTGTAACCACAGACTGTATATAAGAAGTGGACGTAGTCATCGTGACGTCCCTCATTGGTTGGTGGACTGCCGTCTTGAAGCCTTGAGTTCATTGATTTTGTGTCGCCATCTCTTTTTTTAACAACCAGTGAACAGGAAGTGACCATATGTGGACTGAGGAGGAGTGACGTAGAGACGCCTTATAGTCTCTGGTAGAGAGCTGTCAATCACTGTGTAGCCCCGCCCTAAAGCATCCCCTGCTTTATGGTCTGTTTGACTCTAAATGGACCATAATGTACTAAATGAACATCATGCTGTATTGAAGAAGACTTGAAACTAGAGATTGAGACCATAAACTCATGTTTACAATGTTTACTGAGGTAATAAATCAAGAGAGAAGTAGAGTCATTTTCTCATAGACTTCTATACAACCAGAGGAGTCGCCCCCTGGTGGACATTAGAGAGAATGCAGCTTTAACACGTGAAGCTTTGGCTTAATCAGAGGTTGTGGTTGCTCCCACATCCTTCTTGATTATTGTGTTCTTCCTTCTCTGAAGTAAAACTGTATGAATAGTTGCTTGTCTTCCGATATGAAACTAAATCTACACCATGTCCCCTCAGGTCCTCGCTGTAACGCCTGTCAGGAGGGTTTTTACCGCGGTCCTCCTCGTGGCGACGTTGTGCAGCAAACCTGCCGGCCCTGCCGGTGTAACGGACACATCGACGTCAGCGTGGCGGGAAGCTGCGATGGCAGCAGCGGCGAATGTCTGAAGTGTACGAACAACACGATGGGTCCGAGCTGCGAGGCCTGTGTGACCGGTTTCTACCACGGACGAGCCGCCGACGCCTGCAAACGTAAGATCAGTCGGGATGCTCCCGATGCACACTCTCTAGTTTCTCTGATTTTATTTGGTTTGTTGGGTAAATATGTGGTTTAAAACATCACTTTACATTTTTGTTTTGACATTTTACGGACGAATAAATTACCGTTGAATTGTTGGATGAAGAAATCTTCAGCTTTTTATTCCAGTTCGGCCTCTTAATTTAAGATGTAAAAGGAAAAGCAAAGAAAATGTTTACTATTTTAGGTGGAATTTGGCTCAATTGAAATGGTTACACCCGAACATCTTTCACCACTGTTTTAACTCTAACGTAATAGAACATTGCATTGTGGGTCACATGTGTAAACGGTTGTTCCCTCTCTTGTTTTCGTGGACCAGCGTGTGACTGCGACCTTCGGGGCTCTGAGTCCAGACAGTGTGATGATTCGGGTCGCTGTCGGTGCAGACCTGGCTACGAGGGTCTGGGGTGCCAGAGGTCCGACTGTCCCGCATGTTTTAGCCCCATCAAGACAAAGGTAACGACGACAACCATCAGATGGATGGTGATCACTTAATTGATCCTCTGACTCGTCATCATAGCGCCGTCATCAGGTCAACATGTTACTTTTGGTTTATGACCAAACACCTGCAGAACAAAAGACATTCAATTAGCTAACATTAGCATGCTAATATGCTAAGCTAAGATGGTGAACATGGTAAACACTGTACCTGCTCAACATTAGCACGTTAGCATGCCGATGTCAGCACCAACACTGCCTCTCATTCGCTCACACATCGAGGTGTCTCTCTCAAGGACAAGAGAACATGTGGACAGGGGGAGCCAGGGGATCGAACCTGCAACCCTGTGATTAGTGAACGACCCGAGATTTGGCAACACAGCAACGTCAATCACAATAACAAACGGGGGTTAAATGAGTTGGTTGAACTCTTTGTGTGTTTTCAGATGGAGGCGTACGCCAGCAAACTGAAGGAGCTGGAGACTCTGCTCTCAGGAACGGCCGGGGGTTTGAATCCAGCCGGCAGGGATCAGTTGGAGGCTGCTCTGAGGGCCACGGAGGAGCTGGTGGACGACCTGCAGTACGACACCGAGCTGCTGGCAGGTAAGACGTTTCGTTCACCTCGCTTTTAAAGATTGTCTGTTATTTAACGCAGCGATCGACAAAGTGACGCTCCAGTGTTCCAACAGGTCTGGAGAAGGGCCTGCAGGGCCGCCTGTCGTCCATCAGCAGGAGTCAGCTGGCCGAGGGCCGGGTCCTCCAGAACGTCGGCGACGCAGCGGACGACACCAAACAACAGCAGCAGACGTACAAGACGAAGGTGGAGGAGGTTCGGAGTGTGATGGAGGAGATGAAACGCAAACTGGACGAGGCCAAGGCCAACCTCAGATCAGCTGTAAGTCCAACATAAAGTCAGAAGGTCATATCTGGAGTTTAAAGGAGCATAAATGTAACAGCTGCTTTGGTCTCTTCCTTCCTGTCAGGGGATTCCTCTTGGAGATGCTCCGCAGGGTTCAAACCTCCTCTCCTCTCTGGAGCAGACGGCCACCAGTCTGGCTGATAAGTGAGTCCATCATATTCATTTCATGGTAAAAACCACTGATAAACCGATGAAGAGTTTTGACACCACGTCTTCATCACTTCCTCCTCTCCGTCCGGTCCTGCAGACATCAGACGAAGGCAGACGCTGTGCAGCGAAGCGCCAACGAAGCTCTAAGTGACTCAGAGAAGAGTCTCGCTCTGGTCCGAACCCTCATGAACAAAGAGAACAAAGTCAAAGAGCTGATCGGAGATCTCAAAACCATGTGAGTCTCTTTCTGTCAGTCTGAGCTCCTCCCACTTAAGATTCCTCATTTACTAACAGGGGGATTATGGGTAATATGCGACGGTCCTGTTCATTTGTCCTCAGTGTCTGTTTAGTTGTAAAAAAAGTATTTGTCAATGATAAGAAGACAAAAGGTACAAGACTGTAACGGACACTACGAGTCCCAGAGATCACCTTGGTGAGGACGGGTTTGTTTTCACCAAACAATGCTGGTGTGATCCGGTCTTAAGAGCAGAGTGAAGGTAGAGGAGCTTGTTGGATAAATGTTTAATCCTGACTCTCCACAGCCATGGCTGCCGAGGTTCATGGGTTAGGGTTTGTCAGGACAGAAGGTGAAGCATTCCCAGTGGATGACCCGTAGATTATCAATAATCAAGGATACCAGGACAAACGCCAATCTGCGTTTGAGACTCTAAACTAATGATGTCCGTGTGTCCAGGTACGACAAGACTTCGGGCCAGGTGAAGGGTTTGGAGAACCAGGCAACCCGGCTGAGCGGCGAGGCCAAAGACGAGAGCAACATGGCGGACGGCATGCTGAAAGACATCGCCAAGCTGGAGCAAAGCCTCCCGTCGTCCCTGAAGGTGAGACCGAGATGTGCAGTCCACCTTTAGAAAACAACGAGTGCTCCCAACCTCAAAGGACACACTCAACGTTCTTATTCTGTTCTCCTCATCATGCTCAGGGGCAGGTGGATGCCATGGTTTCGAGGTTGGACGGTGTGAAGAAGGAGGTGGATAAAGACATCTCAGACCTGGAGGTGCTGCAGGACGGCGTGCTGCAAGACAAGGGCGTCACTGGGGAACTGCTAGCAAGGGGCAAGGCCGCCCAGCAGGTACTGAAGGATTATGGGAACTCAGTCTGACATCCAAGGTGCAAAATACCCAGGGGCAATCCAGTCTGACGATGTGCTGCTTTAATCCAGGTTCTTGCGAAACGCTCAAATTTGTCCAAAAGATGAAGTTAGAGGCCCCCTGCTATAACTCTGCTATTCAGGGGGTCTGAAGTGTCACTCAGGGCGTCTCGGACCCCCCTAGAAACCCTGTGTATTTCACACACTGTGGACGTCTAAAATGAACACTTCCCTTGTTGAGTTGAGTTGATGTGGTTTTCATCTCTGCAGGATTTCAACAAGCTGCTGGACAGAGTCAACGTCGCCAAGACCGACACCGAGGACGCTCTGAAACGCATCAACAGCAACACCAAGGAGCTAGACGACGCCCTAAACACCCTGAGAGGTAGACGGACAGACAGACAGAGAGACAGACAGACAGACGGAGAGACGGACGGACGGACGGACGGACGGACGGACAGACAGACACACAGACTCTCTCTGGTTGCCCTCTAAACTCTGGACTGAATGCGACTCCTCCTCGTTCTTCCTCCACAGGGTTCGACCAGCAGATCGACGACGGCAAAGCTCAGGCCGCTGCCGCCATCAAGCGACTCCCCGGCATCAACGCCACCATCCAGCAGGCCGTCGCCAACAACGCGGAGACGGTCTCCGTCCTGGGAGATGTCTCTGAAGGCTACGACAAGGCGCTAGGATCCATCAGCGTGCTGGCGAACCAGGTTAAGAATCTGGAGGTAACGACCGATCATCAACAGAAATGAGGAATCTGAGAAAGATTACCGGCGCTGTGAGATGAGTTTCATGTCTTCTAATGGATCTCATCTCAAGGTTTCCCTCGGTCTTCATTAGTGGAAGCAGTTGTGTGTTGACATGAGAGCTCAGCAGCAACACACGGTTCATTCCTGACAGAACAAAACTAACTCAACTTTGTCTGGAACTTCGAAGCAACTCGAGTCGTTTTCTATTCCGAACCTGAACATCTTTCATTCTAAACTGTATTCATATTTTTGTCATTTATTTCCTTTCCTGAATAGCTTTTTGGAATCTGTCGTCCACCTCATTCGTCCCATTTCATTCCTTTCCTGCAGGAAACACGATGCAACTCAAAGCTGAGAGAACTGAGTTTAATCTGTAAAATATAAAACGAGATTTGAAACGACTCATACTTTCAGGTCATTTTAACTAGGAAAGTAATGTCAAGACTTCCTTCTAACTAAAATATGTGAGTTGAAATCACTAGTTGGGACAAGTGAACAGAATGCATGATAATAAGTTGTATATCTTTTTAACTTGCATTGCTAAGTTGAGTAAACGCATCCTATACATTCATGTGAACTTACAAAGAGCAATCCAAAGCTAAAGTAAACTCAAAGTCATGAGTTGAAACAAATTGTAAATCCAATTTGACTTAAATTGAAAGTTTAAGGCAGCAATTGAACTTACGTTTTTAAGTTGAACACATGGATTTCTATTACAGTGTAGTACTGAAGCTGTCGTTGCTGTTCTTGCCTGTAGAGGGCGACGTTGGCGCGTCTACACTGTTAACTCGCTGTTTGAAGGCCGTTAACGTTCTTGTAGGTTCTCGTCTCTTATCGGGTCAGTATGTCCATCGACTGCTTTTATTTGTTCTTTTCTTGGAACATTTTTGAATTGATTGAACTAATACATCGTTTTTCATAGTTCTGTCTGAATAGAATCCTGTTCATTGAATACCCTATATACATAAAATACATACGTTATCTGTGTATCGTTAGATTGCACTGTTGGTACTTGTTCTTCCTCTGCATGTAGTGGGATTACATTCGATCTGTGCTTTTCATCTCGGGTTTTCTTTTCTCTTCAGGATACATTTGGAAATGTTCCGTCTCATGCCGGTCTGTTGGATGAAGCCACCAAGCTGAACAAGGACGCGCAGGATCTGAAGACGCAGGCGTCGGACGCCGCCGGAGAACTGGACTTGGAGCTGAACGCCGGCAGGAAGCTGGAGGCCGACGCCGAGGAGGTAAAACAGGCGAACGAAGAATGAAGAGGAGAGACGCAGGACGGATCGTTTATTACTCACAATGATCCAAAGCCTCAGAGTTCTGACGTCTGACGTCTATACCTTAGTTCTAGCACTTTACGTCACATTCCACCAAACATTGATCCAAAAACTAAACTCACCACTGCGTCATCCTCTTCCTCTTGTCTGGGCAGCTCAAATGATATTTGCACTTTTCTGGGAAATGTTTTTGTATTTCGTCCCAATTTTCCTGCAGGATTCTCAACTAATGTTTCCCAGAGAGAGTTAGTTTAGTTTATTTAGTTTATTTATTTTATACAATTTAAACAATAAAATAAAGATAAACAAACAACAGATAAATAATATCACAGAGCAGGAAGAGGCAAAAAGCCAACTGGGCTCATAGAATATTAATATATTACAATATTACAGAGAACATAAAATGAATATGCAGAAGATATGACTACGTACATGTTCTCATATCTTTGGCTTGATGTTCGTGGCATGACTGCGTTAAACTCCTCAGCGGCGTCTCTGGGAGCACTTTGGTGTTTTCATGAATAGACATGCTGGGTTCAGAATAACGGATGATATGAGGTCACGTACGCTCATTCTGTTGAACAGCGTCCTCACCGGGAGGTTAACCCGAACCCGACCGTGACGTGAATGTTTTCTACTCTGCAGGCTGCTGAGGAAGCGACGGCAGCGTTCAACAACGCCAGACGGACCCGAGACGCCGTGGGACAAACCCTGAGAGACATCAGCAGTCTGCTGGCCAACACCAGTGAGTTCAGCCGTGTTCTCTCTGCTTCTTATCATCAAACCAGGAGAAGCAGAACTATATTCACCTTCTTCTTCTCCTCCTCCTCTTCCTCCTCAGACCAGACCGGTGCGGTGGACGAGACGCAGCTGAAGAGCCTGGAGGACTCTGTGGGCGGCGCTCAGAGAGAGGTGGAGGACGTCCTGAGGCCTCGGCTGAGGGACATGGAGCAGCAGGAGGCCGCCCTGAGCCGCCGGGTGACCGGCATCAACCTGGACATCAAGGCCATCATGAGAGACATCAGAAACCTGAAGGACATCGTGGACGCCGTCCCCAAGGGCTGCTACAACAGACCCCCCAAGGAGAAGCCCTGAAGCACATCTATCCACCTGCTTCTGTAAAGCAGTGATTATCCTGCTGCCAAACGTATTAATGCTCATATTAATACAATATTATGATGAACATCTCAAGAAACATCTTTCATGAACAAAGTGCTTCAGTCTTCAGCTGCTGTCTCATGAAATAACAGAGTATCACTGGGTCCTACATCTCCCACAATGCAACTTGATATTAGTGCTTATCAGAGCTCATATCACGGTCATATCTATACTCACATTTCTAATATTGTTTTCATTCACTCGGCCACATTAAATATAACACCATCACGTCATTCTGGGTTTCATTGGTCGTTGGACGTGTGTGTGTGTGTGTGTGTGTGTGTGTGTGTGAATACTATATCTGAGTCTGGAGACATCAGGTTACTGTGATCCTCGTGCTGCGTTCAGGTCATGCAAAACAGATTATTGTTGATCGTTTCATGAGTTAATTTTAAAACAAGAAACACTGAAACTACAGAACTACTACAGCAGCTACTGATAACCTTTAATCATCATAAACGTCTCCTCCGGTTGTTGAACATAATAGATATAGATCCTGCTGTACATGAAACTACATGTCTGTGTTTATGTCTCTGATGATGGTGAGCGTGTGTGAATGTAAACCTGTTCTATTTATAACTGTACATAAAGTACATCTTTCATCTTTTCACATTCACTGTTTGTTCTGTTCTCATTAAAGTCACAAATATGTTTATGTATTGAAACTGCTTTTAAATAAAAAGCTGCTGCACTTTCTTCTGATTTATGTTTCATTATTCATCACTTTGATGTATTTCCTTTATATGTAAATGTCTATAACAGCAAACACATATTTAGATTATTTAGATAATAACCGTCAAATATGTGTAACGTCATATATTTAATATATTTTATTTAGGCAGCTTGTAAAATCAGTAATGAAAATAATAACACACACACACACAGACACACACACGCACACACACAGACACACACACGCACACACACAGACACACACATGCACACACACACACAGACACATACACACATACAGACACACACACACATACACACACACCGACACACACACACACACACAGACACACACACACAGACACAGACACACACACACATACAGACACACACACACAGACACACACACACAGACACACAGACACAGACACACACACGTTTCTTTTAAGAGTGCATCACAGTTTACAATCAGAAGAAGTCGAAGCAACAAAAGGCAGATTAATACAGAAAACAAGATTTATTTTTTACATGGTTCAACAAAAAGTGATCTGAAATAACACACACACACACATGAATAAATAAATGTATAATCGTTGCAGACAGACTTCACATGGACGAGATGTTTGATCTGAACATTCACTGAATAGAAAATGGACAGACGTGGGTGATGATGGTCCCCACTTTATATCTTATATATACATATACATGTGTATATATATATATATATATATGTATATACATATATATATATACTGTTTGTGTTTTTGCTCACACAGACCATAGTATAGCGAGTGATGGACGTTCATGCCAGAAGCTAAACGTGTCTAAGCATGCAGTCTACAGGAAGAAGAGCTAACAGCAGCACATGAAGAAGAAAATAAACACAACAACAACAACAACAACAACAACCACACTGCTGCTGAGGATTTGTTTCACAGAAGCTCATCATGGTCATGATGTTCAGCGCCGGCTCGGTGTCGGGGCCTCATGCAAACAACGGTTCTACGTTCTGTAGAAATCTGGATTTACAAAGATTAAGATTCACAACAAGTTTCTGCAGAAGCAGCATCTTCACCGTCACTGGGGACTACTTCTTCTGTCTGTGCAGACGGTCGGTTTCTACCTTCAGCCTCAGACTGTTAGCATGATAGCATGTGTGTTAGCACGATAGCCTCTGTGAAGCTACGATGTGCACATTAAAAATCACTTTGTGAGGTTTCCTCGATGGATTCAGGAGATGAGATCTTTTCATCTGCTGCTTCTGTCTGAAGCAAAGAGCTGCTGTTCACTACGGATTTAAAAAGTTCAGTGAACAGAATATCAGCAAGTCTATAAACTAAATTTGACGTTTTTCTACTTGCACGATTGTCTAAACTTTAGTTTTATTTTGGTTTAATTAAACTCCGAGTTAATTGAGATGAAGAAAAGACCACTTCACTCTGAAACAACATCGCTGACATGAGGAGACTGAGACTTTTTCTTTGCGTGTCCGTTCTTGCATCAGGCCCGATGACCTCGTCCTTCAACCTTTTTTTACCCATCTGCCCCGGGTTCACTGAGCATGCCTGGCTGTGTGTGTCATGCACCCCCGAAACTGTATTATAATAAAGACAGAACACAAACAAGAGTGAGGAAAACACTGCCGTCACCATCGCAGGTGGAGAAATACATCAATGACACGCCTGCAGCCCTGAGGGGTTCACCCCTCTCATCCCAAGAGGCCCCGCCCCCTTCCTGATGGTGACGTCACATGACACAGACAGAAGGAGGGACACTAATGCTCCAGTGGAAGAAGCTCAAAGAAGAGTATATGTTTGACACAGAAGACAGAGAAGGAAGTTTAAGTTGTTTTTTTTTTGGGGGGGGGGGGGGGTGTTATATTCATATAGATGGTGTCATAGGTAGCCCCCCCACCCCCTCCCCCCCGCCCCCACTCTCCCTGTTCTCATGCAGGATGACGTCTCTACCCGGAGGCGTTGATGTACAGCTGACTCTGCAGGATGTAGTCGATGACGGGCTGACTCAGGTAGTCCACAACATGGCCGTCACCGTGCTGCAGGGCCAGTCTGAGAGGGGGGGGGGGGGGGGCACTCAGATTATTACATTTTAGATTTAACCGATTTAACTCTTCATCACTGTCCAATAACAACCACGTACCGCCATCAACCAGGTTTTCAGTTTTGTTTCAGTTTTCGGCTCATCAAGGAACATGTGATCCATCTGCTAATCTGTTAATCTGTTAATCTGCTAATCTGTTAATCTGCTAATCTGATAATCTGTTAATCTGTTAATCTGTTAATCTGTTAATCTGATAATCTGATAATCTGTTAATCTGATAATCTGATAATCTGATAATCTGATAATCTGTTAATCTGATAATCTGTTAATCTGATAATCTGTTATTTGTTAATCTGTTAATCTGATTATTTGTTTATTTGTTAATATGTTAATCTGTTACCTTTAGTGTGTTCAAATACACCAAAGGGAAAAACACAGTAGCCAACAGTGTTTAAATGAATACTTGCTTTATGAACTACCATTGAAAAGTTATGAATCAGCTGTTATGTTGATGATGTACTTCTTTACTTCAATGAAACCTCTTCTAACAGAAACAAACATTCAGACTCCAGATGTTTTATTCACATGTGAACTGATTCAGAGTCACATGACAGAATCCTGGTGAACTTGATGTAGAATCAGATTGATTATTGATCAGTAAATATTGATTGAAGAAGTTTAAACTGAGATCAGTTCAGCTGATGTTCCAACAGTAACTCTACACTCACCTTCTGGTTCTACTGTGAAGTCTGAAGAAGGGCTTTGATAAAGTTAACTCCAGCTTGTTCTCGGCTGCTTTTATTGTGAAACTCTTTTGACACTGAAACAGGAAGTTGTTTATGTTTAAATCTAAGCTTCCAGCTGATTTCTTCTCTTCTGTTGTTCAGAGGATCTTTGTCTCTTTGATCAGAGTTTAGTTAGAACATCTACTACTAAGAACTAAAGAACATCTAAAGAACATATGTTGGTGAAGACACGTTCTACATTCACACATGTAGAGTACTAACTGTCCATCAGTGATGAATCTCAGAGTAACAACCGTCATCACCTGCTCTTGGTGGAGCTGACGATGGACATCGGGTGGCTCATCCCGTCTTTCACCACGGTGATGTTGTCCTGAAGACGAGAACAGAGATCACATTAACAAAGAGAAAGAGGACATTGTTCTCCGTCGGATGGAACCAGAGTGTAGCAGAGATGTCCACCTTGAACTTGCGGAGAATGGAGGAGTGATTCATGATCCTCTCCGTGTCGGCTCCGTCACGAGGAACCACCACGATCCCGAAATCTCCCACGATCACCTCCATCTGAAACCACAGAGACAAAAACCACCTTCAGTCGGTCCTCAAGGCGGCGACGCTACGCAGCAGTTAGACCACTTCGATCCAGCTCATTGGACTCTCCAGGATCAGGGTCACAGCAGGATTCACAGGTGAACTTCTGCTGAAGTGACCCGGCTGTTAACAAACTCCATCCTCCTGAACACAAATCAGCCTGTAAGTTTCTACAAGACAAAACTTTCGACACCTTTTTGTGACTTGGACCTTTTAATTTGAACTACTGCACCTTAATGGGCAACTTCTGTAAGTTTCAACCTTTTCTCTCATGTTCTTCTTTCTAAGTGACTACTGAGGACAACGTAGTTTTAAAACTGGTCCAGTACTGAAGGAGAAGGCTGCAGACGGCAACAGCTAAACGCGCTGGTCCTCCTCACAGTCGATGCTCCTCCACTAAAAGGGCCGGTTGTTGTTATTATGGGAGTCTGACACCATCATGGAGAGAACAGAGAAACAAAACCTTTCCATTTCTGTTTGTTTTTCGAGTCTCGCTCTGAGAAGTCTTGTTCTGAAATCTGGCGTCACTTCCACAAGCTCGCCTTCCAGCAACAAGTCTCATGACACAATAACAAACAGAAGGAAACGGATCGTCTCTCCATAATGTAGTCAGACACTTATAATAACAACAAGCAGCTCTTTCAGTGGACAAACCCCGAGCGATTACATTACAGTTTATTGTCTGCAGCGTTCTCCTTCAATACTGGACGAGTCTAAAACACACAAAGACGTAAAAAATAAGTCTCAGGCTTGTTCAGACCGAATGTGAAGCTTCACTTCTGGTTGTTCATACAAAAGTGACAGCCGGAGTGGTTCTTATTCACTCAACAACCAAAGTACTAACTAACTAACAACTTCAAACATTAACTGATCCCAAACTTTAGCTTTGGGGTGAATCAAGGTTTCTTGTTCCTACTTAGTGATGGTTGGTTCTTTATAGCCTGTATACGTGTGATGTGTTAGCATCAGCTAAAAACTGCTTTTGAATGTTTTATCTTGTTGGGGATGACAACAGCATGATATTTCTGTTAAATCATTATCTTAAATTACAAAGTTCTGTCTTTGAATTCAAAATAATTCCCATAAAATGACTACTACTAATTCCTTCATGCTCACTTGCTACCAGCTAGCATTCATATTAGCATGATGTTCTGCTCGTTAGCAGTGTGAGAGAAGAATACCGCTGCATGCCAACGCTGTCTTTTTGCAGGTATTTCCTTTGTCAACCATCGAAATGACCTGTCAGGTTATTACGATAGCGTTTCGAAGGAAAGAGCGAGGGGGCGGGGCTACATGTTGGGTGGGGGGCGGGGCTACTGTGTGCTTACATCACTGTCCTTCCACAGACCAGGGATGCAGAAGGACTCCAGGAGATCACTGCCACACAGGAGCAAGATGCGTAACTCTACAGACGACAAACAGGCAGGAGGAAAGAGACACGTCCTCAGTAAACAACATGTTTACTGGATACAAACAAACCAGAAGGAGTTCAGACACAGCAGGAAGGAAAACCAGAGGACACGACACAGGAGTCTGTTCAGGTTTCAGATGCTGAAGAGACGACTCACCAATCTCCTCGTATCTCATCGCGGTCCCCAGGTTAGCGTTTTCATCTGACACAACGAAACACAACACAAGAGGAGTTTAATATTTCTTCAGTGTTTACGATGAAGGTCTCAATGTGCCACTGCAAGAGTGCTGCAAACCAACTACAAGTATTTGCTCTGACGGAGGTGCAACGTTTGTTTAAGCTGCACTAATCAATATTGTCATGTTGTGGATCAATGGATCGATTGACTGTGTGTAATGTTAAAGGGTTTCTCGTAGTAAACCCACAGAGAACGGTCACTATCTCTGCAGCTCGACAGAGCTTTTTAGCTTCTTTTAGCTTCTTGTTCTGGTTTCGCTGCACATTTCCTGTCCGGTTCAGACTCACATGGTTTCATAATAAAAGCTGTAAAAAGCCAGTGTTTACTACCAGCTCAGCAGACAGACTCAGTTAGAGACTAGCTGGTGAGCATTTAGCAGCTAAAGAGACAGATATTTCCCTCAGGAGGTGGTGGAGACCAAAAACAGCTAAAATAGAGAGAATGTTGACTGACATTCGTCATGTGACACAAACACAAAGACTCCTGATGAATGAATGAATGTTGAAACTGCTGGATGTGGAGATAAGAAACTATTTGATGAACATGAGCCACAGCTACTTCAACTGATAGCATGTCAGATGTTGTGTTTATAGCTTGTGTGCTATTGGACAAAACAAATAAAGGCATATTGTGGCTTTAACTACATTTTGAATATGGAGGACCCAGAATAGAACCCTGAGGAACTCCAAGTAATTATTGACACTGTTCATGTATGTTACGTATGCATGTCTGCTGGATGTAGAAGTAGGCAGCTGGTTGCAAACACTCTTGTGTTTACAGGTTTTTGTACTGCCGCCAAGTGATCAAATAAAACAATTCATGCAGCTTCAAACGTTGAGGGGTTTTACAAACAAAAACTGGTTAGTATGATGGTTTCCAAAACTGACGGACTAAAGGCCTTTAACGTTGAAGAGGACCTCTGAGTCTCAGCTTGTTAACAAGGCTATCAGGTTCACTGGCTGATGATCGCAGTTCGTTTCACTACTTTCTGAATTTGTACTTTTCTACTTACCGACGAAGGTGAAGCGTTCGATGTGAGGGCGGACACAGCAAATCTTTCCAAAACTCTCACTGACCTTCCCCCACAGTTTGACTGCGCAGAGAAAGAACCAGAGGGAAGTTTAGACTCCAGTCACTTTCATCAACAAATAATCATCTGAGGCTACATATAACTGCTCCTTTAACC
Organism: Anarhichas minor; assembly: GCF_050575085.1. Taxonomy (NCBI): domain Eukaryota; kingdom Metazoa; phylum Chordata; class Actinopteri; order Perciformes; family Anarhichadidae; genus Anarhichas; species Anarhichas minor. The sequence continues at coordinate 151,407 of NW_027466470.1, read as the reverse complement.
CTCACTGATGGATGGAATAAGTAATGAATATGGAGGAAGGTGACTCACTGGCTGTGGGCTTGTGATTCATGTTGCTGTGGTTCTGGTACATGGGGGGTGGGGTCTGGTTCTGTGGCTGACCAATCACAGGAGTCGTCGATGGCGTGTTGACGTTGGACAGAATGCAGCCGGTGACTCTCTGAGGAACAAAAATATTGTGATAAAACAGACGTTCTCCAAATAACGGCAACACTTTAATGGAGATGGAACAAACTGTCAATACTCTCAATCACAGACTGAGGTGACAATATGGGGAATATCATGAAGACTATCATTAACATATCTGAAACGGAGAGCTACTTCAAGGGTACCGAGTGGGCTACTTGTTTGATACAAACTTTATGAATAACAAAGTTGCACAGATCACCTTTTAATAATAATAATAATCTTATATGTGAAGAGACTGATCACATGTCAATGTTAATTATTCCTCACAATAATTATTAACAATGATTGTGTATTTTGTTCAAAATCGCACCTATTATATTTTTGTAAAAATGATCATTTCTAAAAGAAATTAGGAAATATCTTCACATCATGACTCGTTTGTACTAACCACTACCTTTGTAACATTTTTGAACAAATCATGAACTCTGTCCCATGTTTATACAAATCATCAGTTATGTAGAATAAAAAAAATCAACTCTTTCACATGTTTAAATGAATCCTATTACATTAGTACTAATCACCACATTTTGGGAAATGCGTTCCAACCTCTAGTCTGGACCTTTTCGGTCGTACTGCGTTGCCTCGCCTCTACCCCCGCCTCCCACGAGTTGTTGCCCCGCGGCCTGTTCTGAGGACTGACGGACCTGACGACGGTGTGCGATCGCGGCGGGGGCTGTGCGTCCGGTGCCAACGGGAAGCGCCCGCCATTCGGAACCTGAAAACCTAGTGCGGTGCGGCGGCCTCTTCCTTTTAAAATCTACATGACTGCAAGCGTTTTTAATAAAAATAACAGAAACTACAATTTTTAGACGGAGCTCCATGGGGACCTAGTGCTATTTTTAGAACATGCCTTGCGGGCGACTCGCATGGTCCCCGCGGGCGACCAGGTGCCCGCGGGCAAGTATGAGCCGCCATTTGTTATGGCCAATCCATGACTAGCACAGAAGTCCAAACGACAAATTAGCACTTGGGTCCAGATCAGACAGGCCGTTCCTCCCAATCACCCCCCTCCAGGTTTCTCCATCGTTACCCACATGAGCGTTGAAGTCCCCCAGCAGATCGATAGAGTTCCCAGCCGCCACCCTTTCCAGAATGCCACCCAGAGGCTCTAAGAAGGCGGGTCCTCCAAACTGCTGTTCGGTGCATAGGCACAACCAACAGTCAGAGACTTCCTCTACTCGCAGCCGCATAGAGGCGACCATCTTGTTCCTCGGGGAAAACTCCAACACAGCCATACTCAGCCGGGGGCTCATGAGTATCCCCACACGTGCCCGGCGCCTCTTATCATGGGGAACTCCGTAAAAAGGCTTGAGTCCAACACCTCTCCAGGAGTTTGGTTCCAGAACTGGCGCTATGAGCCCAACTACTGTATATCTAATTGAAACCACTACACCTTCCGCACCAGCTCCGGTTCCTTCTCCACCAGAGAGGTGACGTTCCACATCCTGAGAGCTAGTCTGCGATGCCAAGGGTCAGCACACCTAGGACCCCACCTTTACCTGCCGAGCTCACATTGCACCCGACTCCAATGCCTATCCCTGCGAGTGGTGGGCCCGCAGGGCGGCAGCTCCACGTAGATTTTTTTGGGCTGTGCCTGGCCAAGCCCCATGTGCCACGGCCCGGCAACCAGATGCTTGCCGGCAATCTCCCCTCCTAAGTCTGGCTCCAGAAGAGTGCCCAACTCCTTTGTGGACGATAAAGGGTCAGTGAATCTCTCCCTTGGGACCACTTTGCCTTGCCCTAAAGACATTTTTCAAAACAATTGACAGAAAAACCTCTCCTCACCTTCATCAGGTCGCGGTGATGCTCCAGCACGCTGCAGGTCGTCTGCCAGGTGTCCTGGTAACACTCCCAGGGGTCCACCCTGCAGCAAACCCCACAGCCAAAAACACTGATTTACAACAGACTCAACAACTAAACATCTCATGGTACAACTAAACATCTCATGGTACAACTAAACATCTCATGGTACAACTAAACATCTCATGGTACAACTAAACATCTCATGATAGAACTAAACATCTCACGGTACAACTAAACATCTCACGGTACAACTAAACATCTCATGGTATAAGGTGTGTGGTGACTGAATGTGGTTCTGGTTTGAGATCTAGGTTTTTTAGCTTCGGAGTTTCACATATAGAGATCTAAAAAGTTTTGCGAAGAGAAGAGGTATCTCACCTGATCCAATCAGAGGACTGGACAGCCAGCTGACACATGGTGAGACGATGTCTGCTGGGCACTAAACCCTGCAGACACACACAGATAAACAGCGTCAGGGAGTTATTTCTGCTCTGAGGACAGGAGGACACATGAGACCAGCCTTCACTGAAGTCTTTTATCAGACTGACACACGATGCTGGTCTGTGTGAGTCATCAGGGCAACATGTGCTCCTGGAGACTGTAGCAGGAACAACCACAGAGGAGGTTTCTACTTCGTCAGGTGTTCATATTTCTGTCCGATTTTAAGTTTAATCTAAACTTTATTACAACGGTCACATACAGGTTCATACATGAAAATTAACCTCAGCAATTTAGTAATTAGGAAGAGTGGGCTGCTTTTACTGTAACAGGGTATTTTTACTGTGTGGTATTAGTACTTTTACTGTATATTCTTACCCTGTGGTATTAGTATTTTCCTGCAGTAAAGGATCTGAATACTTCCTCCACCACTGTCTATGTAGTACATAGCGTATACGTACACATGAATCCCTGTGTGGAGTATTAGTTTGAAATGATTGTCAGGATGTTGAGTCATCATCTGAACGTTTATTAACGAGCTCATAACTGATGTGAATAATCTCCAACAGGCAGAAACTGTGTCTGCAGCATTCATTATTCATGTGGAGTGTTTCTTCAGAGCAAAAGTAGGACAAGAGAGCTGCAGCTGCTTCTGCTGCTGGATGATGAGTGTGTGTGTGTGTGTGTGTGTGTGTGTGTGTGTGCTCCTCATGTGAGCCGGTGTAATCTGATTACAAGCTGAAGAGGAAGGACTCACAGGTTTTCCGTAGGAGTCGTGCACTGGTGAGATGATTCCTCCGATCACGATGAAGCGACCCGATTTGTGCAGAAACTCTCTGGCTTTTTCTGCAAAACACAGAACCAGAGAAACACACAGCGTGAAGGTAAACGAGTACATCTGATCAAGTACTGCCCTGAAGTACAATTTAGAGGTACTACAGTATTTCAATGTTCTGCTCTGTTATACTTCTACTACATGTATCCGTAGTTATGCTGTAGATTCAGGTTCCACACAACACACACGTGACACGTTGTCAAAGATGAAACCAGATGTTTCCAACTTGTTTGACCTTTCACAATAAAAGCTTTGTTTCCTCGTCACATTTTAAATGTTTGAGTTAATATCAGTTACTAAAGAGGATCAGGACTACACTGAGACTGGTTCATATAGAGGGTCAGGACTACACTGAGACTGGTTCATATAGAGGGTCAGGACTACACTGAGACTGGTTCATATAGAGGATCAGGACTACACTGAGACGGGTTCATATAGAGGATCAGGACTAGACTGAGACTGGTTCATATAGAGGATCAGGTCTACACTGAGACCGGTTCACATGGAGGATCAGGTCTACACTGAGACCGGTTCATATAGAGGATCAGGTCTACACTGAGACTGGTTCATATAGAGGAACCAGTCTCTATATAATGATAATAATAATAATGATAATGATAATAATAATAATAATAATAATAATGATAATAATAATGATAATAATAATGATAATAATAATAATGATAATTATTATAATTATAATAGTAATGATAATAATAGTAATGATAATAATGATAATAATAATAATGATAATAATAATGATAATAATAATGATAATAATAATAATGATAATTATTATAATTATAATAGTAATGATAATAATAGTAATGATAATAATAATAATGATAATAATAATAATGATAATAATAATGCTAATAATAATAATGATAATTATTATAATTATAATAGTAATGATAATAATAATAATGATAATTATTATAATTATAATAGTAATGATAATAATAATAATGATAATAATAATAATGATAATAATAATAATGATAATCTCTGAAAGGACATCATGAGTCAGCTGGAGACATTTTCCTACACATGACGGACACTAACATGACCCCGCCCCCTCCCTTCTGATTGGACGACACACACATACATCGCCGGCCTGTGATTGTCTTTGATTTCCAAATGTTTTGGATTCACTTTTGTTTCCTTCACTGTCGATCAATCAGTTTACATCTCAGGAGAGAAACACGACGTCATGACTTATGAAAACAAGCTCTCTGATTGGCTGATGTGATCTGACGGAGCAGCTTCATACTTTCTATTGGTCGTGTTTAGTTTAGTGATCAAGTTCTTCATTCTATAGGATGCTCAGTCTGCTGAAACATTACTGAGCTCTGCATCCAACTGTGTACTGTACTGTGTACTGTGTACTGTGTACTGTACTGTGCACACTGTGTACTGTACTGTGTGCTGCGTACTATGTACTGTGCACACTGTGTACTGTACTATGTCTACTGTGTACTGTACTGTGTATACTGTGCTCTCTACTATGTACTGTACTGTGCATACTGTGTACTGTAATATGTCTAATGTGTACTGTACTGTGCATAGTGTACTCTACTATGTACTGTAGTGTGCATACTGTGTACTGTACTATGAACTGTGTACTGTACTGTGTATACTGTGTACTATACTGTGTACTACACTGAGTACATGTATATGTGTGTATATGTGTACTGTGCAGTGACTTACAGCTGAGACGTGTCATCGGCTCAGTGAGGTCATGTTTACTGTATTAATGTCGCATGAATCTGTATTTATTATAATTAATATCATTTAAATGTTCATAAAAACCCTTCAGGACTTCAGTTTGGATGAACATTCAGGAGACCACTTCACATGAATTGTTTATGATATAAATGAATGGGTGACATTCATCAGTTCTCGTCTTCAGAGTTTTAAAGTTTTAAAAGGTAAAATAATAAAGTATCAAATTACCAAAAGCTTCAAAGCCCTCCTTTATTGTTTAACTTAAATGAAGGCCATGTCAAGCTGTGAAGGGATGGTTGTTATGATATTTGGAATTGTCTTAATTTACCGTGCAGATAATCTATTTCAATGACTTTAATATATTATATTCCAATAATAATCCCCTTTAAATCACTCTAATAACTAATAACTGCGTACTGATACCTCATTAAACCATGAGGAGGTGAAACACTGTTTGTATCCGCAGCAGCAGGAACCTGAATAATTCATGTGTGTTTGGACCCATTAGCTCCTGTCTAATGACGCAGGAACCCGCCGCTGAGCAAGGCACCGTGTTCCGGTCCGTCCGGAGTCTCTGAGGACCCGGCGGGGATCGAGGCGTGTTTTCTGGGCTGCGCCACACGCCGGGCGAGGCCTGCGGAGCCTCGAGACGGAACATTTCCGTGTTTTTCTCTCCTTAAAAAAACGCCCCGGGTCACATTAACGTCTTTAACGGGACATTATTCCGCTCTTTGTTTGTGTTTTCTTTACATTCTGCTGGATGTGGAGCAGTCGTCCATTTCAGCACCCCCCTGCTGGACAGCGAGCAGACAGGCGCACCAAACCCCGGTCACGTTTTGACCATTTTAAACTCAGATTCAGATGTGTGGCCCGATGTGATTGTTTGGGAGGTTTCATGTGATCCCCCCCCACACACACACACACGGACAGATGCTCACCGAACATATGGATGTGTCCCTTGGTGATGGGGTTGAAGCTGCCGCAGGACAGCAGGATCACGTGGGTTTTGGTGTTTTCTGTCATGTTTTTTTTTTCTGTCTCCGTGTCCTTCTTCTGCGTTCCTGTGTCTCCCGGTCCGGTCCGGTCCCCCGGTCCTCGTGTGGGTTTTGTGTTCCCTGGTCGTCGGTTGTTTGTAGCGGTGGCCGCAGCAGAGAGAGAGAGAGAGGAGAGTCTGCGGCAGGAAGCAGCGTCAGCGCGTTAAAGAGACACTCACACGTCACTGCTACACTGTTGCTTTAATACATTCACTCACAGCTTCATTATCACATGGATCATAATGTATCATAATGTTATCATGATGTATCATAATTAGTGCTGGCCAACGATTACAATATTTAATCGCGATTAATCGCATGATTTTTTATGATTAATCGCATTGTTATGCGCAAAATTCAATAATGAATTCAAAAGTAGTGTATTGTGCACTTTTATTTTGAAAGTACTGCTATATGAACAAAGGTCAATAACATTTGGTTTGTAAACACTTTAAACACATCAAGTTCTTGTTAGCAGCAGTGTTCCCTTTACACAGCAGCAGTTATAACACAGTTATAATGATTCTGATCATAGATATTCAGCCGGTGTTCACAACTTTATCTTCATGTGTGTAAGAGATGCAATTTAAATATACTTCTTGAAAACTGCAAACCTATCTACGTCATGTTTTTATGTTTGTTAAATTCTCAGTAGTGATACTAAATGATGCTTATTATACATATTACAAACAAAACACTTTAAAAAACTCAAAAAAAAATAATTTAAATTTATCATTTATTTTTTGCTTTTTTTTGGTATTTAGGTCAGACACATATGCAACGCTGATTACCGTAATATGTGTGGTATTTGTTATAAATGTACGTTGGTACATAGAGGGTGATAAGAAGCTGTACATGGAGGGACTTAGGACCCAGGGGAGTGTAGGTGAAGGAAACAGGAAGAGATGGAAGAGACGCCACACAAACCGCTCGCTGCCGGATCTTGTGTTAAAAATGTCCGCTTAATAATAATTAAAATACTGCGTTAACGCGCGATAAAATAATTGTCGGCGTTAATTAATTAATGCGTTAACGCGATAATAACTCGTTAACTTGCCAGCACTAATCATAATGTATCATAATGTATCATAATGTATCATAATGTTATCATAATGTAATCATCATGTATCATAATGTAATCATAATATATCATAATATAGCATAAAGTATCACAATGTAATCATTCTGTCACGGGGTGTGGTGGTGGACTCAAATGCAGGACCAGAGGTAGTGAGAAACAGGTTTTAATGAGTAGTGAACAAAATAGGAATCGTTATCAGAACACAACAGGGAGTCCGAGCACAAGACAAGAAATGAGGGGGAAAATTCGGCAGGACGAGGCAGGGCAGGAAGACTGGAAAACCGGGAACTGGACGAGCCAAACAGGCGTGTAGAAATGGCAGTGATCTGGCAGTGAGTGACTGAGAGGCAGGGGTTTATGAAGTGGCTTGAACAGGTGAGGGGAGTTGTGCTGATGAGGAGGGAGTGCTTGATTAGTGATCAGAGGCAGGTGAAGGGAGTTAGGCTGGTGCTGAGGGAGTGCGTGACAGGTAGAGTGAGGAGGGTGAAGCTACACAACGACACACACACAGAAGGCAAAGCCTAATTGTCACAGTACCCCCCCTCAAGGGACGGATACCAGACGTCCAAAGTCCAGCAAGACAAAAACGGTCCGGAGGAGGGACATCTCAACAGCTGCCAAATCAAAAAGGGTGGGTAGAGGGGGTCCGGAGGAGGGACGTCCGGATCCAACTGGCCATAGGGCTCCGGGGGACGGGCATGAGGACGACCGGACAGGCAGGAGGGCTACGGGGGACGGCCGAACCGCCGAAGTCGCTTCGGGCACAAGAGCTCGGGAGGGCGGCCGGACTGGGGATGAGACTGAGAACAGGGCTCTAGAGGTCGGCCGGACTGGGGATTAAACTGGGAACAGGGCTCCAGAGGCTGGGGATCGGACGGGGAACAAGGCTCCAGAGGCTGGGGATCAGACGGGGAACAGGGCTCCAGAGGCTGGGGATCAGACGGGGAACAGGGCTCCAGAGGCTGGGGATCAGACGGGGAACAGGTCTCCAGAGGCTGGGGATCAGACGGGGAACAGGGCTCCAGAGGCTGGGGATCAGACGGGGAACAGGTCTCCAGAGGCTGGGGATCAGACGGGGAACAGGTCTCCAGAGGCTGGGGATCAGACGGGGAACAGGTCTCCAGAGGCTGGGGATCAGACGGGGAACAGGTCTCCAGAGGCTGGGTAACAGACGGGGAACAGGGCTCCAGAGGCTGGGGATCAGACGGGGAACAGGGCTCCAGAGGCTGAGGATCAGACGGGGAACAGGGCTCCAGAGGCTGGGGATCAGACGGGGAACAGGGCTCCAAAGGCTGGGGATCAGAAGGGGAACAGGTCTCCAGAGGCTGGGTAACAGACGGGGAACAGGTCTCCAGAGGCTGGGTAACAGACGGGGAACAGGGCTCTAGAGGCTGGGGATCAGACGGGGAACAGGACTCCGGACCTGGGTTCTTGGGTGGTCGGCCGGACTGCCGGAGTTGCTCCGGACCCGGGATCTCGAGGGGGCCGGACTGGGAACATGGGATCTCGGGGGCAGCGGGCCGGGGACACTGGGGCTCCGGAGGACGGAAGTCCATAGACTGGGGCTCAGGGCGATGGAGTGATGGCCCAGCGGGGTAAGGGGCTGGAGGTCGTTGCAGCACGGAGGCGGCAGGAACTGGAGGTTGTTGCAGCGTGGAGGCGGCAGCGGCAGGAACTGGAGGTCGCTGCGGCTCGGAGATGGCGGCGGCTTGAACTGGAGGTTGCTGCTGCTGCAGGCTCCGCCTGAAACCACGACAACATAGAAAACGCTTTTCTTTACCATTGATGATGTTTTCTGTGTTCCCTGCAGGTGGAATCACGCTTTTAAGAACCAGATCACCACCCTGCAGAGCCAGGCCAAGAACCGGGCCAACCCCAACCGCAGCGAGGTCCAGGCCAACCTGTCGCTGTGGAAGCAGCGAGTGGTTTCTACACACAGGGAGGGTTCAGGACTCATTGGGGACCAGCAGACTGGGCAGGATCAGGTTCGACATGGGGGTTTAGGATCAGAATCAGCTACATTGGTCAAACTATTGGAAATAGTCTCCAAGAGCAGTTTCAGGGCATTTTTTCTCTCTCTCTGTGGTCTTGATTTTCTCTTCAAAATAAAAGTCCTGCTCCTCTATGGAAACAGAACCATGACCTCTCCTCCTCTTCCTCTTCCTCCTCCTCCTCCTCCCATCCGCCGGGCCCTGTCTGACCCACACAGAAACAAGATGGCGGCGGTAGGAGCGTTAGCTTCTGGACCCGTCGTTGTGTGATAGACCGGTGGATCCGGTAGGATGAACCTCATTGCTCAGTACCTCCGGTAAGACCCTCCGGTCCGGTGTCCTCTGCCGGTAACACACGCGGTGGTTTGCGGCTCATAAACGGACGTTATTCGTTCATCAGGTGGATTTGTTTTGTTTTCGGTGGCTAACGCTAAAGCTAGCTTAAAACGTTTTATCGCTAGCTAGCTACATATCAACAAACAGTCGATGCTAACGCACTCACGTTGTAAATTAAATATATTTAATATTTCACACAAGTTGGTGTCGTTTTATTCAGAAGTAACGCTTGTAGTCTGATTTAACGGCTTCATGTTACCGCCACACACGCACACACACACGCGCACACAGAGAGACGTGGTGGTGTGTTATTGCTAGTTAGCATTAGCTCGGCAGCGTCTTTTCTGCGGATGTCAGGTTAGCATTAGCTGCTGTCACATATTACCAGTCACATTGGTTCATTAGCACCACTTAAAGATTATTCAGCTGTGTGTGTTGTTGTTGTTTTTATTTAACTGGCCGGAGACACGTTGATAAGTAGCTAGCTAGCTAGCTGGGTGGGCTTGTTTTTGTGTTGTTTTGTATCGCGTTTTCGTCGCATGTTGGGAACCAGGGAGTAGTCTGAGCCCAAATATCAAAACTGTGTCACTGCTGTTCACATATTTATACGAGCCCGTTACATGTTATTAAGTGACAGCGTCAGCATCGCTGTCAGGTGTGTTAACTGTCAGCTCATCCACAAACAAGAAGGTGTGTGTGTGTGTGTGTGTGTGTGTGTTGGTTGTCTGTCTGTTTCTTTCTGATGAACTCGTCTCACCTTCTCTTCTCTTGTTTACATCGAGCAGACAGGCAGAGGCCCTGAAGGCGGACATGACAGGTAAGAGTTCTGCACCATCACCTCAAAACATCCTCTAACAACATCTTCACTAACAGATCTTCTTTAGTTCACTAGATCTTCTTTAGTTCACGAGATGTTATTTAGTTCACGAGATGTTATTTAGTTCACTAGATCTTCTTTAGTTCACGAGATCTTCTTTAGTTAACTAGATGTTCTTTACTTCACTAGATGTTCTTTAGTTCACTAGATGTTCTTTAGTTCACTAGATGTTCTTTAGTTCACTAGATGTTCTTTAGTTCACTAGATGTTCTTTAGTTCACTAGATGTTCTTTACTTCACTAGATGTTCTTTACTTCACTAGATGTTCTTTAGTTCACTAGATGTTCTTTAGTTCACTAGATGTTCTTTAGTTCACGAGATGTTATTTAGTTCACTAGATCTTCTTTAGTTCACTAGATGTTCTTTAGTTCACTAGATGTTCTTTAGTTCACTAGATGTTATTTAGTTCACGAGATGTTATTTAGTTCACTAGATGTTATTTAGTTCACTAGATGTTATTTAGTTCACGAGATGTTCTTTAGTTCACGAGATGTTCTTTAGTTCACGAGATGTTCTTTAGTTCACGAGATGTTCTTTAGTTCACGAGATGTTCTTTAGTTCACTAGATGTTCTTTAGTTCACTAGATGTTCTTTAGTTCACGAGATGTTATTTAGTTCACGAGATGTTATTTAGTTCACTAGATGTTATTTAGTTCACTAGATGTTATTTAGTTCACTAGATGTTATTTAGTTCACTAGATGTTCTTTAGTTCACGAGATGTTCTTTAGTTCACGAGATGTTCTTTAGTTCACGAGATGTTCTTTAGTTCACGAGATGTTCTTTAGTTCACGAGATGTTCTTTAGTTCACGAGATGTTCTTTAGTTCACGAGATGTTCTTTAGTTCACGAGATGTTCTTTAGTTCGCTAGATCTTCTTTAGTTCGCTAGATCTTCTTTAGTTCACGAGATGTTCTTTAGTTCACGAGATGTTCTTTAGTTCACGAGATGTTCTTTAGTTCACGAGATGTTCTTTAGTTCACGAGATGTTATTTAGTTCACGAGATGTTCTTTAGTTCACGAGATGTTCTTTAGTTCACGAGATGTTCTTTAGTTCACGAGATGTTCTTTAGTTCACGAGATGTTATTTAGTTCACGAGATGTTATTTAGTTCACGAGATGTTATTTAGTTCACGAGATGTTATTTAGTTCACGAGATGTTATTTAGTTCACGAGATGTTATTTAGTTCACGAGATGTTCTTTAGTTCACTAGATGTTATTTAGTTCTTTAGTTCACTCTTCTTTAGTTCACTAGATCTTCTTTAGTTCACGAGATGTTCTTTAGTTCACTAGATGTTATTTAGTTCACTAGATGTTATTTAGTTCACTAGATGTTATTTAGTTCACTAGATGTTATTTAGTTCACTAGATCTTCTTTAGTTTACATTGATGTATTCATGTTCACGTGTTTCTGCTCTCTGGGTGCGTTAGATTCGAAGCTCGGGGCGGCTGAGGTGTGGACGTCCCGGCAGGCTCTGCAGGATCTGTACCAGAAGATGCTGGTGACCGACCTGGAGTACGCTCTGGACAAGAAGGTGGAGCAAGACCTGTAAGCTGCTCCGCCTGAAACCACGACAACAAAGAAAACGCTTTTCTTTACCATTGATGGATGTTTTCTGTGTTCCCTGCAGGTGGAATCACGCTTTTAAGAACCAGATCACCACCCTGCAGAGCCAGGCCAAGAACCGGGCCAACCCCAACCGCAGCGAGGTCCAGGCCAACCTGTCGCTGTTCCTGGAGGCAGCGAGTGGTTTCTACACACAGGTAGGGTTCAGGACTCATTGGGGACCAGCAGACTAGGCAGGATCAGGTTCGACATGGGGGTTTAGGATCAGAATCAGCTACATTGGTCAAACTATTGGAAATAGTCTCCAAGAGCAGTTTCAGGGCATTTTTATCTCTCTCTGTGGTCTTGATTTTCTCTTCAAAATAAAAGTCCTGCTCCTCTATGGAAACAGAACCATGACCTCTCCTCTCTCCTCTCCTCCTCTCTCCTCTCCTCTCTAAACACTTTATTAGAGGAGAGATTTTAAATGAGAACATGAAGAGTAAAATGTTTCTGATGAAATATCGTGATGTTAAGCTTCGTTTTGGCTGATTTTACTGACGTAAGCGTTCGTCACACATGATGTGTTCAAGGACCGTTGGAAAGATGTCTACCTGACGATAATGACGTTTATTTACAGATTCTGTCTGTGATAAACGGAGTAGTTTTTGGTTATCTTAATGTATTTGTTTAAGTTTGATCTTTTCTGGTTCTGGTCTTTTGAAGTTCGTCCTTTTTTACATCCTGGTTATGATTCTTGGTCCAATGTGTGAAACACTCTGAACTCTCCTCAAGTTCCATGTTTTGTATTAACGTGACTCGTGTTGTCTCCAGTTACTACAGGAGTTGTGCACCGTGTTCAACGTGGACCTCCCGTGCCGCGTCAAGTCTTCTCAGCTCGGCATCATCAGCAATAAGCAGAACGTCGGCGGCGCCATCGTCACGCCGCAGCCCAGCTCATGTTCCTACATCTGCCAGCACTGCCTCGTCCACCTCGGAGACATCGGTGAGGAAACGTCCACGTCCACCGGAGTTCACTTCTTATGATCGTGTTGCATGTTTTAAAAACAGACTTGTTCTGTTTCAGCTCGTTATCGTAACCAGACCAGCCAGGCGGAGTCGTACTATCGACACGCAGCTCAGCTGGTCCCGTCCAACGGTGAGTCTGAAGCTACGAGGCTAGCAGTTTCCCCCTGCTTCCAGTGTTTGTGCTAAGCTAGCCAAGTAAACATTGCAAAATAATAATACATTTTATTTGTATAGCGCTTTCAAAAACACTTAACATGGTAAAAAGAGAAACGATAAATGATGCCCTCGGGTTAGAGCGGCCATGTTTGTAGTTCCTCCCTGTGTGTATGTGTTGCGTTGATGGCTTCATGTTTGTAGTCCCTCCCTGTGTGTATGTGTTGTGTTGATGGCTCCATGTTTGTAGTCCCTCCCTGTGTGTGTTGATGGCTCCATGTTTGTAGTTCCTCCCTGTGTGTATGTGTTGTGTTGATGGCTCCATGTTTGTAGTCCCTCCCTGTGTGTGTTGATGGCTCCATGTTTGTAGTTCCTCCCTGTGTGTATGTGTTGTGTTGATGGCTCCATGTTTGTAGTTCCTCCCTGTGTGTGTTGATGGCTCCATGTTTGTAGTCCCTCCCTGTGTGTATGTGTTGTGTTGATGGCTCCGTGTTTGTAGTCCCTCCCTGTGTGTATGTGATGTGTTGACGGCTCCATGTTTGTAGTTCCTCCCTGTGTGTATGTGTTGTGTTGATGGCTCCATGTTTGTAGTCCCTCCCTGTGTGTATGTGTTGTGTTGATGGCTCCATGTTTGTAGTCCCTCCCTGTGTGTACGTGTTGTGTTGATGGCTCCATGTTTGTAGTCCCTCCCTGTGTGTGTTGATGGCTCCATGTTTGTAGTCCCTCCCCGTGTGTATATGTGTTGCGTTGATGGCTCCATGTTTGTAGTTCCTCCCTGTGTGTGTTGATGGCTCCATGTTTGTAGTTCCTCCCTGTGTATATGTTGTGTTGATGGTTCCATGTGTGTAGTCCCTCCCTGTGTGTATGTGTTGTGTTGATGGTTCCATGTTTGTAGTCCCTCCCTGTGTGTATGTGTTGTGTTGACGGCTCCATGTTTGTAGTTCCTCCCCGTGTGTATGTGTTGTGTTGACGGCTCCATGTTTGTAGTTCCTCCCCGTGTGTATGTGTTGTGTTGACGGCTCCATGTTTGTAGTTCCTCCCCGTGTGTATGTGTTGTGTTGACGGCTCCATGTTTGTAGTTCTTCCCTGTGTGTATGTGTTGTGTTGATTGTTGCTCCTCTTTGTGCTCCTCCTGCAGGTCAGCCCTACAACCAGCTGGCCATCCTGGCCTCCTCTAAAGGAGACCACCTCACCACCATCTTCTACTACTGCCGCAGCATCGCGGTCAAGTTCCCTTTCCCAGCAGCCTCCACCAACCTGCAGAAGGCTCTGTCCAAGGCTCTGGAGAGGTAACGGAGGGTTTTATTCATAGGAAACAATAAGAAGGAAACAAGAAGAAATAGGAAACCAAAAATAGGGAACAAGAAGAAGGAAACAACAAATAGGAAAGAAGAAGAAGGAAACAAGAGAGACAGAGAGAGAGAGAGACAGACAGATACTCCAGAACTAAGAAAGTACCGATAGCAGAACCAGTAAATCTGGACCACATTCATACTAACTGGTTTTTACTCCTTTAGAACTGAGTCCCTAGTTCCCTCTGAGAGGAAATAAAGCCTTCTAGATGTTTTATCCCTGTGATGTTGTTCACTATCAAATCCTCCGTGTTTCTGCAGCCGCGATGAGGTGAAAGCCAAGTGGAGTGTGTCGGATTTCATCCGGGCCTTCATCAAGTTTCACGGTCACGTCTACCTGAGCAAGAGTCTGGACAAGCTGGACGTCCTGAGGGAGAAACTGGAGGAGCAGTTTCAGGTGAAACACTTTCCACACAGGTTTTATTCCTGCATGCAGTGAGATCTTTAAAATGAATTGTTTGATGACCCGGCTTGTGTGTGTGTGCAGAGGCTGATCCTGCAGAAGGCATTCAGTTCTCAGCAGCTGGTCCACATCACCGTCATCAACCTGTTTGAGCTCCACCACCTCAGAGACCTGACCGCCGACGGTGGAGAACAGAGCTACAGCAGCGAGCAGCAGGTCAGCTGGTTCCAGCTGCTCGGACTCTTCAGTAAGAACCAACAACACTCATCATACCACTGTAATATCAGCTGAAGTTCTGCAGGTCTGCTGAGATAAACCCGGACTACAAACCAACTGCTCTATTAGGGCTGGGCAGTATACCGGTTCAACCGGTATACCGGTTTTAATTTCCCGTACGATATGAATTTTTCATATACCGTCATACCGGTGCACAGCCGAAACAACTTCTGTCGCTCTTCAACAGGCAGCAACATATATTGTTCGCCGCTGAGAGCGCTACAGTTGGAGCTAGTTGTCTTAGCTGTATTGAGAGGGAACCCTAGTCATGGTCATAACTTTATAACAACAACTAACGCTCTTTAACAGGGCAAAACACCACGACACAACAGTTTGTGACAGATAAACAATTTGTAACACTAATAATTGTACATTTATAAAATGTCCCCGCCGAACTGCATGCTGGGTAAAGCTCGCTAACAACAGTCTGCTAACAGCTGGGAGAGGCTCTGTCGCTCCAGTAACGTTACATTAAAGAACAGAACAGAGCGATGCAGGATGAACAAAGACTGAACAACAAGAGATATTTAGGTCAGACACATATGCAACGCTGATTACCGTAATATGTGTGGTATTTGTTATAAATGTACGTTGGTACATAGAGGGTGATAAGAAGCTGTACATGGAGGGGCTTAGGACCCAGGGGAATGTAGGTGAAGGAAACAGGAAGAAACGGAAGACACGCCACACAAACAGCTGTTCACCAACCGGCTGGCAGGTTGGCCGGTTGTTCTTTTCGGCGTTAATTAATTAATGCTTTAACGCGGGGAAAAAAAATACCGTGATATACCGTGAAACCGCCAGAATCTTACAAAATACCGTGATATGCATTTTTGGTCATCCCGCCCAGCCAGGTAACATTGCTGCTAGTTTAGTTAATGGTTCATCACTGTTTACATCTGTGTGTGTGTGTGCTGTCAGCAGGACTCCAGATGTTTGATGTGTGTTTGGTTTGTATGAGGAGACAGATGTTCATGCTGTTTGACTTCCCCTCAGTGTCCTTCCTGGGTGTCATGTGCAGCCGTGCTCTGCTCAACAAGAACCGAGGAGAGGAGATCATGGGGGAGTGTCCTCTGCCGGCCATTAAAGTGTCTCTGGACTGGCTGAAGCTGAGACCCAGCGTCTTCCCCGAGGCCGCCGTGGACCAGAGGCAGCAGTAAGTCGACTGTCTCGTTGTCTAAATGTTGTTTTGATCGTTACTGGACAGGAAGTTTAACTCCTCATTCCCACTCTCTCAGTATCTGGCCCTGGCTGGTCTCCATCCTCAACAGTTTCCAGCCCAAAGAGGACCACGTGTCCTGTTCCTCAGGTAGGACGCCCTCTGGTATTGATTCTTTATCAGTGATCCATGTGAGCTCTGGTCTGAGTCCTCTTCAGGTTAATCAGGTTTTATGATAGTGGACAACAAGTCCAGGAACCAAAGCTTCTATGTTGGATTTAGTCTTTGTAGCCTGCCGTCTCTTCAGAATAGAAGCTGCTCTCCCTGTGATCGTCATCGCAGGAAGCTTCTCACATGTCTGCACACTGAATCAGTGATCACTGACCCTGAACAGGAAGCTTCTTAACCAAAGCTCCCTGGAGAAATGCACAAATATAGGAGGAAGAGCATTAATGGTCCAGTTGAAAAAGTTGAGAAAGACATTTATAAATGTGTCTTGCAGTGTTTTTGAGATGTGTCCACATTGTTATAGTCCTGTAATGTTTGGATGTCAGATCTTCAAGCTGTTTGAAGCTCAAGGTTTGTTTATTTTCTCCACAGCGACGCCCCTTCCAGAGGAGTTTGAGCTGCAGGGTTTCCTGGCGCTCCGACCTGCTCTGAGGTACTCCCTCCTTCAATTAAGTCCTGGGATGAGGGTCTGGCGGTGGGATGCGGGTTGAACGGTGGGATGCGGGTTGAACGGTGGGATGCGGGTTGAACGGTGGGATGCGGGTTGAACGGTGGGATGCGGGTTGAACGGTGGGATGCGGGTTGAACGGTGGGATGCGGGTTGAACGGTGGGATGCGGGTTGAACGGTGGGATGCGGGTTGAACGGTGGGATGCGGGTTGAATGGTGGGATGCGGGTTGAATGGTGGGATGCGGGTTGAATGGTGGGATGCGGGTTGAATGGTGGGATGCGGGTTGAATGGTGGGATGCGGGTTGAATGGTGGGATGCGGGTTGAATGGTGGGATGCGGGTTGAATGGTGGGATGCGGGTTGAATGGTGGGATGCGGGTTGAACGGTGGGATGCGGGTTGAACGGTGGGATGCGGGTTGAACGGTGGGATGCGGGTTGAACGGTGGGATGCGGGTTGAACGGTGGGATGCGGGTCGGTGAATCAGTCAGAATGTTTTCATGTTTTGATGACTGCTGGGGTTTCAGGTCCCTGGACTTCACTAAAGGTCATCAGGGCATCCTGGTGGACAGGGACGGCCTGCCGGTCCACACTCGACATCAGAGACTCATCAGTTTGGGCAAATGGGTGGCCGACAACCAGCCAGGGTGAGTGTCCATCTGCTCCGTAACAGTGAAAGACAAACTAACTCGGGGACCATGATGGACACAAGTCCTGTGACTTCTTTGTGTTGGATTCAGGAGACAAACCTCCGGTTTTTTAAAGTGAAGCCAAAGCGTCAAGTGTTAAAGCTGCATTCTCTCTAGTGTCCACCAGGGGGCGACTCCTCTGGTTGTATAGAAGTCTATGAGAAAATAACTCTACTTCTCTCTTGATTTATTACCTCAGTAAACATTGTAAACATGAGTTTATGGTCTCAATCTCTAGTTTCAAGTCTTCTTCAATACAGCATGATGTTGTCCGTCTCCTCTCTACAGGCTGATCCAGTGCAGGGTGAGCGAAGACGGTCTCCTAGTCTTCATCACCGACATTGCAGAGCAGGCGGTCGAGGAGCCCCAGGAGAAGGAGGCACCGGTGCTGCAGGAGTCGTCCAACGCCGAGCAGCTTCCCAACGACGGCGGGAACTCCGGCCTGAAGTCGATGCTGTCGGCGGGGAAGAGCTCGCAGAGCTCGTGGCCCGACGGTGGCGAGCGACCCGTCGTCACCTTCAAGGAGAACATCAAACCCCGAGAGCAGAGCCGAGAGCCGACGCGCAGCAATCACCTGAAGGACAGCGGCAAGGAGCGCCGGGACTTCGCCAAGGGCAACGGGGCTCCTGGGAAAGGAGAGCTGAAGAGGGATGGGAAGAGGAAGAGCGACCTGAAGAAGACCAGCCACGAGAAAAGTGCTGACGCTGGAAAACAGGTAGAGATGTGGGAACGGTTCACAGAAGGAGGAGCTCATTTAGACCTTGTGGTGATGGTGATGATGATGTCGGACTTGTTTTCTCTCTTTCAGGTGAAGGCGCAGACAGAGCTGAGGAAGACTCCGGTGTCTGAGGCCAAGAAGAGTCCCGTCACTCAAACTCAGACTACCTGCTCCTCCCAGTTCATCCCAATCCATCATCCTGGAGCCTTCCCACCACTGCCCAGCAGACCTGGTACACACACACACACACACACACACACTTTCACAGATTTGATGTCACATGACTGTTGGTCTCAGATGAATCAATCATGACTTCATCGTTTCACTGAGGAGCTCACACTTTAATGTTTTTACTAGTGCTGGCCAACGATTAACATGTTTAATCTCGATTAATCTCATTGTTATGGCAAAGTTCAATAATGAATTATAAAGTAGTGTATTGCTCTCTTTTATTTTAAAGTGCTGCTCTATGAACTAAAGGTGAGTAACATTGTGTGTAAACACTTTAAACACATCAGGTTGTTGTTAGCAGCAGTGTTCTCTTCACACAGCAGCAGCTACTACCAGCTCTACTCTTCATCACTATGATGCTGTAACTCAGAGGTGATGAAGGTGACCCAGCTCTACTCTTCATCACTATAATGCTGTAACTCAGAGGTGATGAAGGTGACCCAGCTCTACTCTTCATCACTATGATGCTGTAACTCAGAGGTGATGAAGGTGACCCAGCTCTACTCTTCATCACTATAATGCTGTAACTCAGAGGTGATGAAGGTGACCCAGCTCTACTCTTCATCACTATGATGCTGTAACTCAGAGGTGATGAAGGTGACCCAGTGATGTCCAGTAGTCTCCAGTGAGAGCAGCAGCTGCTGCACGTTGTAACGCCGTCGCTTTAGTCGTCCTCTCCTTTAACACAACTCGTGTGTTCTTCTGGTGACGGTGCGTCTTGAGGCTCATACGTGACGTCATTCGTTGAGATCCTAAAGCTGCGTTCACACCAAACGTGACGTGAGCGCACCTTGAGAACGTTCCTCAGACCGACATCTTCCACAACACTAACCTGCAGTTTGTCTCCACTTCTCTGTAGCATCTGTTAGCTTGTGTTGCTTTAGTTTATCTCTACTTCTCCCACACGCTGCATCAACGTAGTCTCAAGACTTCCTCCACTGTTTGTTTGGGTGATTTGCTGCATCAACGGTGTGTATTGCATTAAAAAAAAACTGCGTTAATGCGCGATAAAATAATTGTCAACGTTAATTAATTAATGCGTTAACGCGATAAGTTGCCCAGCACTAGTTTTTTTACACAATCTGGTTGAAGTAAACGCTTTATTTGTGGAGAGATTTTAAATGAGACATGAAGAATAAAATGTTCTTCATTAAATATCAACATTTTAATCTTCGTTTTGGCTTCTTTTTCTGACGTAGACGTTCGTCGCATATGATGTGTTCAAGGACTGTCGGAAAGATGAAAACCTGACGATAATGACAGTTTTTACACTTTCTTTAAAGGTCATTAGTGTCCCATCGGCAGGTTTTTGGGTGTTCAGAGGGTTAACCTATTAATAATCTGCAGCCATGTTTTGTTTTAGTCAAATATCTTAAAATGTTTCACGTTTTGAAATGTTCTGATCGATTAAGATCCATCTGTGGTTTAATGGATCCAAACCACTCAGCCGCTTAATGAACAGACTCCTTATTGTGAACTGAAATGGATCGTCAGTGATGTTTTACATCACAATACTCCACATTTGTCTGATGGCAGCTGATTTGGTTCCTGCAGGTTTCCCCCCCTCAGCCTACGTGATCCCTCCCCCGGTGGCGTTCCCGGGTCTCCAGGTGAACCCGGGCTTCACATTCTCCACCGGAGTGTCTGTCCCCGGTCCGTTCCTCCAGCCGGGCGTCCACGCCCAGGCCGGCGGCCAGGCCGGGAAGCAGTCCCACATTCCCTACAGTCAGCAGAGGCCCTCCGGTCCCGGTCCGGGGCCCGGGACCTCGGTTCCCATGAACCAGGGTCAGCAGAACCAGGCCATGCAGCAGTCGGTCCAGCTGCAGGTGCAGGCGATGAGCCAGCAGCAGCAGCAGTCTCCCACCAAACCGGTCCAGCAGGTTGGGATGGGGAAGAGTCCACCTCACCACCCGGGTCTGCAGCAGGTCAGTGTCAGTTAAACATGTGAGACAGACAGACAGTGAGGGAGGGAAGTTGACGGTGTGGTTGAGGTTGATGTTGAGGTTGACTTGAGGTTGACGGTGTGGTTGACGGAGTGGTTGACGTTGAGGGTGAGGTTGATGGTGTGGTTGACGGTGACGGTGAGGTTGACGGTGAGGTTGACATTTACTGTGTTTGTGTCTCTGGTCTGGGCAGTACATGCAGGTCCAGGATCAGCCGGCTCAGATGTGGAACCAGGGTCAGGCTGCTCTGCAGAAGATGCAGATGTCCATGAAGCAGCCTCAGCAGCAGCAGACCTTCTACATGGCGGCTCAGGATCCTCTCAAACTGTACGAGCACCAGCTGCAGCCGGCCAGCATGGAGAAGAAGATCAAGTACCCCAATGTCAAGATGCAGGACTTCTACTGGGAGCCCACCTACAGGATGGGGGACGGTCTGGCTGTGATGGCGGACCGCATGAAGAGGCCTCCGCCGGGCGGGATCTGCTCCGAGCAAGACGGCTCCGGTGGGCCCCGGGGCCCCCCCTTTGAGGTGAGCATCTCTGAGGGAGGAGGAGGATTGTTTTTATCACTTTATTTATTTGATCTGACAGTCAGTTGTTGACATGCAGACGTACAACTGTTGGCTGATTCAATATATATATGGAACTAAATCATAGAATTATTGTGATGTTCTGGACCTTTAATGAGGACATTCTCTCTCTAACTGGTGCAGCATGTCACCTGACCTGGTGTCACGAGGACGGACTATGAATCTGATAATATTGATGTTCAACATAAATACCTGCTGAATGATGCAGATCTCTGATATTTGTTTCATTCTTCCAGAGCTTTTGGCTTAACTTTCCTTCTTTTCCAGCTCAGTCTTACCGGCTTGCCTTATTTATTTTACCCCCCCCCTCTTCTTCTTCTTCTTCTTCTTCTTCTTCTTCTTCCTCCTCTTCCTCCTCTGGCTTCATCTCTCACCAGGACAACAAGCCTCTTCTACCTCCCGACCTGTTAAAAAGTCTAGCAGACTTTGAGGAGGAGGAGGAGCTCGTCTTTTCTAAGCCTCCTGATTTCTTCCAGGCCTTGGCCGGCCCTCTTAGCTCTGCTCCTGGACCAAACATATTTGTATGTAGCCCTGCTTTCTGCCTCCAACACCCCCGACCCCACCCAGACCTCTACAGCCAGAGTCTTGTGATATTATTATTATCTTGTGGCTCGGTTTGTTGTTTCACAGACACAATCAGATCATTTAATTTGCCCAAATAAAACTCTCAAACTCAGTTAAAATAGTCACAAAATATTTCACACCTCGATTCCTTTTCTAAAACGTGAGTCTGAAGGTCCAATAGGACCCCTCTCACAGTTTACCGTTAACAATCAGAGTGTAAATAAAGTTTGAACGTTAACCATCACAGTGTAAATAAAGTTTTACCGTTAACCATCACAGTGTAAATAAAGTTGTACTGACTCAGTAGAACATGTGTTTCTAGTCTCTGATCTCTGATCATGTTTCATTGTAAACAACCAATCGGTGTTTAAAGCAACAGGAGGAGAGCTAGTAACGTTAGCAGCACCGCTAACGGCTAACCAACAGGAGAGCTAGTAACGTTAGCAGCACCGCTAACGGCTAACCAACAGGAGAGCTAGTAACGTTAGCAGCACCGCTAACGGCTAACCAACAGGAGGAGAGCTAGTAACGTTAGCAGCACCGCTAACGGCTAACCAACAGGAGGAGAGCTAGTAACGTTAGCAGCACCGCTAACGGCTAACCAACAGAAGGAGAGCTAGTAACGTTAGCAGCACCGCTAACGGCTAACCAACAGAAGGAGAGCTAGTAACGTTAGCAGCACCGCTAACGGCTAACCAACAGGAGGAGAGCTAGTAACGTTAGCAGCACCGCTAACGGCTAACCAACAGGAGGAGAGCTAGTAACGTTAGCAGCACCGCTAACGGCTAACCAACAGGAGGAGAGCTAGTAACGTTAGCAGCACCGCTAACGGCTAACCAACAGGAGGAGAGCTAGTAACGTTAGCAGCACCGCTAACGGCTAACCAACAGAGGTTCACTTCAGTTACACTATGATGCCTTCAGGCTCTGCTCAGTGAACATGAGTACTGGCTGAAGGTACATTATAACGTTATCATGATGTGTTCACAAAAAGAAGAGTCCGACTGCTACAGAGGAGATCTCTGATAGTTAATCCAGAGTTTTCTAAAGTTTCTAAGATTCAAATATCCTGTTTGAGGTTCCTGTTGACGGTCAGACTACTGGGGCTTTAGATTTTAAAGAAATGAGTCTCAGGTCCTGGTTTAGTCATAACAGAGTTCTGTGTCCAACAAACCGAAGCAACAACATACAAATACAGAAATACATGAACTTCTGCTTCACAGTAGAAGTTCTCCTGCTTCTTAACTTCCTTTGGTCACATTCCCTTCAGCTGATAAATATAACATATGTAAATATATGTTATATTTATAACCAGTGTTTATACATTTGTCAGCCACTTGTTTCGTAGAAAAGATTAGACAGATGTCAGTAGAGTCAATAAATCCTGCAGCTCAGCTCTGCAGCATGTTGTGAGAAACATGGTGGACGGTGAAAGAGAATAAAATCATTGTTGAACATGTGTGAGATGTCTGCTGGTCTTCATCCCGTCTGTCCTTTGGTCTCTGCAGCTGCCGAACCAGACCAGGATGGAGAGCGGCCCCGAGATCGTCTCGTCTCTTCTGCCCATTTCTGGCTTCCCCATGCAGGTCAGACCCAACATCCAACGTTAGCTCAGCTTGTTCCTCTGATAACTTAAGATCCAGACGTCTGACGCTAACGTTAGCTCAACTTGTTCCTCTGTTAACTTAAGATCCAGACGTCTGACGCTAACGTTAGCTCAGCTTGTTCCTCTGATAACTTAAGATCCAGACGTCTGACGCTAACGTTAGCTCAGCTTGTTCCTCTGTTAACTTAAGATCCAGACGTCTGACGCTAACGTTAGCTCAGCTTGTTCCTCTGATAACTT
Organism: Anarhichas minor; assembly: GCF_050575085.1. NCBI lineage: Eukaryota > Metazoa > Chordata > Actinopteri > Perciformes > Anarhichadidae > Anarhichas > Anarhichas minor. The sequence continues at coordinate 127,904 of NW_027466470.1, read as the reverse complement.
AAGATCCAGACGTCTGACGCTAACGTTAGCTTAGCTTGTTCCTCTGATGACTTAAGATCCAGACGTCTGACGCTAACTCAGCTTGTTCCTCTGTTGACTTAAGATCCAGACGTCTGACGCTAACGTTAGCTTAGCTTGTTCCTCTGATGACTTAAGATCCAGACGTCTGACGCTGTCAGGAGACTTTTTTTAAACGATAGTGTATTGATACGTCAGCGACTATCGCTATATAAAAAAAGAAAATCCTGTTTTGAACAGATTTAAAATGTCCTTTGAATTGAATCCCTGTGTGTCAAACAACCTCCTCTTCTCCTGTAACGCTAGATGTCGCTGCCTATTTCCTTCTAAACTAAGACCAGTGACTTCCAAAATCACAATATGTGTTAACTGTAGATAGAGGAGCCCTGATGTGAGATGTTCGACGACTAGAACACCAAGTCGAATGTTACGATTGCATCACGAGAGTCGTACAGACTGTAACATGGAGGAGTTACTGAAAACTGAACCTAAAGGGAAGAACTCAGCCATAGACAGATAACTTTACTTGATGCACTTTATTTCATATGTCTACATGTAAGTTAAGAGTGGTCAGTGACACAGTAAGAGTACAGTATTTCATGTGCCTTTAACAGGAGACCAAATGAAACCGTTGAGTTCAGAGGTCATCTCGATTTTAGATGTTTTAATGCAGAAAAGTTGCATATTAATTATTTAAGAGACTGATTCAAGTCTCAAGAAATGTTTGTTGTGACGTTGTTCAACCACCAGATGTCAGAGTTGATCGTTATTCAACTACTCTGACACTCAGTAAACATGTTTTTATCTTTTACATACCAGAATCAGGTGCATGTTTATCTTTTAACTCTAATTCTTTTTAATAGGGTTTAAAAAAAACAGATTATAGAACAATAAGTTAAGTATGCGGCAGTAAAGGAGGTTCCAACTTCCAGGAAAATTAAATATAATAAAATACAGCATCAACTCACAAATATAATTTTATGTCACAATCTCACGATTGATTATGAAAAACAGTGTTTCTAGATCCAATAACCAGACATGGATCTCTGTTTGGGCGTCGCATTGATTGTATATACATGTAGAGTTCCTCACACCCCTCGTCTGACTTCATAGTGGTCTTTAATCTATGATGACCAATCAATACCTGGTGGATCAGAGCTGTGATGTATGAACCTGCTTGTGTGTCCAGGAGTACAACCAGAACAGCATCTTCAGTCAGGCGTACGGCAAGAACCTGCCGCCCAGCTCCAAGCCCGACGCTCCCATGATGCACCAGGAGCCGTCCCTCTACTCGCTGTTTGAAGGGACTCCCTGGTCCCCCTCCCTCCCAGCCAGCTCCGGTACTTCACAGCCGTTCACACGTAAACAAGATGTGTGTTTATATGTCGTGGTACAGTCTGTGAAACATGCTGTAATCTGATTGGCAGATCACTCCACCCCAGCCAGCCAATCCCCTCACTCCTCCAACCCCAGCAGCCTGCCGTCCTCCCCCCCCACACACAACCACGGAGCCATGCCCTTCTCCAACTTCGGGCCCATAGGCACTCCGGACAGCCGGGACCGCAGGATGGTGGACCGCTGGAAGGCTGACAAGACCGGTAAAGGAGGGACAGGGTTCACTGGGTCCAGAGGGATGGGGTCCAGAGGGATCAGGGGGTCAAGACGGTTCTGAGGGATCAGAGGGTCGGGGTTCAGAGAGATCAGGGGGTCCAGAGGGTTCAGAGGGTTCAGGAGGTCCAGAAGGATCAGGGGATTCAGAGGGATCAGGGGGTCCAAAAGGTTCTGAGGGTTCAGGTGGTCCAGAGGGATAGGGTTTAGAGAGACCAGGGGGTCCAGAGGGTTCTGAGGGTTCAGGAGGTCCAGAAGGATCAGGGGGTACAGAGGGATCAGGGGGTCCAGAGGGTCATGGGGATCCAGAGAGACGGGGTTCAGAGGGTTTAGTTAATGCTGAGCTTTGTTGCCAGATGTTGACATGTGGTGTGTTGTGGTCTAGGAGCAGTCAGCGGGTTCGGACTGGACTACCTGCCGGCTGCAGCGTCCTCCGCAGCTTCAGACAACAGCTGGCACCAGGCCGGGCCAACCAGCAGCTCCTGGACCAATCAGGAGTCTCCTATGGAGGAGTCGTCCTCCACCGTGCTGCTCGACAGCCTCAAGGTCCACTGACGTCCCCCCAGACCCCTTTTCTGTCTTTACAGGTTTTACCTGAGAATAACAGTTTAATTATATTTAAAGTATTCATTTCTATAACGATCCTTCTATTAAATGGTTTCAGTCAGAATCAACAGAAGAAGGTTCTGAGGGATCAGGAGGTCAAGAGGGTTCAGGGGGTCCAGAGGGACGGGGTTCAGAGGGATCAGGGGGTGAAGATGGTTCTGAGGGATCAGGGGCTCCAGATGGTTCTGAGGGATCAGGAGGTCAACAGGGTTCAGGGGGTCCAGAGGGACGGGGTTCAGAGGGATCAGGGGGTGAAGATGGTTCTGAGGGATCAGGGGGTCCAGATGGTTCTCTGGGTCCAGAGGGACGGGGTTCTGAGGGATCAGGGGATCAAGAAGGTTCTGAGGGATCAGGGGGTCCAGATGGTCCAGAGGGTTCTGTGGGTCCAGAGGGACGGGGTTCTAAGGGATCAGGAGGTCCAGATGTATTAATATGAATGGAGGTTAACCAGAAATACGAAGCTCTGCAGGATTAGCATCATTAGCATCGTGCTAACACTCTGCTTGTCCCCTCTTGCAGTCGATCTGGTCGAGCTCCATGATGCAGCCGGGCCCGTCGGCTCTGGAGCAGCTCCTCCTGCAGCAGAAGCAGAAGCAGCAGAGAGGTCACGGCGCCATGAACCCGCCTCACTGAACGGCCGGCCCACGAGGCGGCGCTTTTTGAGTCCGGACGTGTCGACGTTTAAAAACTAAAATAACCACCAGGAGAAGAAGAACGTGAGGGGGAGGAGGGGGAAAAAAGAAAGGTTTGACGAAGATGAACTCCAAACGGAAATGGAAAAATTAAAACCGGTCAAGAAAAAGGTGGAGGCTTTGGGGGGAGGAGGTGACGACACCCCCCCGATGACGAGGCTGAAACACCCCCCCACCCCACCTACCCCCCCTCGTCTGTTGAGGAGCGGTGACGCCCCTCCTGGACTGGAAGGTGCGCGGGGATCTCTTCAACCGCGGCGCTACGCCACCGCCGGGTTTCCTTCAACCCGCGGAAACCTGAACATTGAGGATCATAACCCCCCCCCACACACACACACACACACACACACACACCCCTTCACCACCACTACCCCGCCCCCCACCCACCCTCTTTGGACATCCTCTCTCACCTGGAAGAACTTCCTCTTTCTTTGGGATGAAATAAAAAAATAAACCCTCTCCTCCTGGATGTCTGCTCGGTCCGCCTGTTTTTAGCGTCTCCACAGACTGACGCTGGGGGGGTGAGAGAGAGAGAGAGAGAGAGAGTACGGTGTGGTGGTCGGGGTTCATGGGGGGAGGAGAACAGGTGAAGCACTGGGGGGGGGGGGGGGGGGTCAAAATATAGACTGGACTTTCTGATCTCTCCATTCATTTTCATTACTATGGAGGAGGAGGCGGCTCTGTAGCTCAGTGGTTGAATGAAGGAAAGGAGGACGGTTTGGCTTCCAGCTATATGAATATATGAATATATGAATCCGTATATATATTTCCCGTAGTTGGACTTTTAAAAAAGCGGGGCCGTTGTGAGGATCAGGACTGGACTCTTTGTGAAGCCAGGTGTGTTCAGGTAACGCCACCTGGACCGCTTTGATGTCCCGCCCTTTTCTTTTTTTTTTCTTTTTTTTTGAAGGACGAAGCCCCCCCGACGACGATGGGACGTCCCGGGAAAGGACAGAAGAAGAAGGGAAAAAAACAAACATCAGACTTAGGGATAGTGTCACCGTTAAAAGAAACGACTGTATTTTGTGATTTGTTCGTAGCAGTTTTAGCTTCTCGCCCCTCTGAGGCGAACACAGGTATGTCTATTAGCTTCCTGCTTGAATATTTTCGGGGCTTCTCTTCCTCTCCGGGCTTCTTTCTCTTCCTGTTATTTCTTTACTTAAAGAAAAGAAAAGATGTAACCCTGCTCGCTTACTTAACCTGCATTTACTGTTTCCTTTATGTTGCTGTTCTGCCTTTTTACTAGTTTTTAAGCAGCGCTGGTGTCTCTGCTCTCTGTAAAGGTTAGGCCACAGACAGACAGGTAGGTGTATACAGGTAGCTGGCTGAATGTTCCCACTATGTTTTTTCTTCAATAACCACTACTGCAGCTCGACCTGTACAGCAGATTGTTTCTGAGTCGTAGCGTCTGGAAGCCCCTGGAACCTCCGGAGAACCAAGAGAACCAAACCATCGATTAGTCTCACGTTAGTTTTTATTCTTTTTGTTGATGAATCCTGAGATGAGCTTTGTTCTGACTTGTTTTGTCGTATTTGTTTGTAAAAGTAACTCAAAGCTGATTAATCAGGTTTTTTTTTGGTCGATTGACTTTTGTCAAATGATTTTTAAATAATTTAAATGGCTCGTTTTGTTTGATCATCAATGAAACACTTCAGATAATGTATTTCACGCAGAAACCATCAAATGTTTTTCTTTGGAAATTATTTTCCTGGACCATCTTTTTTTTTTTTTTTTAAGTCCAGGAACTAAACGTGAAGGTTCTGAGTTCCCATTAAAATACAAAAGGTTCCTGAGAAGTTCCAGCAGTCTGAGAGAGTCGTGAGAGGGTTTTTATTTCTGTGGTTTCACCCTCGTAGAGTCCTGGTTGGTTTAGAGCCAATCGGAGAGCGGCAGAGCGACCGTTGACCAATCAGGACGTAGCAGGATGTGAGGTGGTTTAGACTGTAAGTAACTTCCCGTCCAGTTTAAACCAGCAGAAAGCTGTTTTCTAGCTTTAAACAACCGTTTAGTTCCAAGGGATTAAAACAATAAAAAGAGTAAAAGCCTGTTTTTATTTTTCCGTTCCAGGGTGTTTTATTAACGCAGACTTCAAAGAGACGTGTCTATTTTCCGTGTGATTGTGCTTTTCATGTTGCATTTACAAAATGTATTTGAACAATAATAAAGATAAAATATTAAATGAATGTGAGGACGAAAAGTTTGGCCAGAAAGCGTTCGAGGAGAGAGAGAGTTAGTTTCTCGATGTTTAGAAGCTCGCCGCGTGGATCTGAGCGGGTTCTGGGGTTGTGTGTGTTTTTGAGTAAGAACTAAATGGACATTCCACTCGGTCGGTGTTTGGAGGTTTCGGTCCTTACTGACAGGAAACGGCCTCAAGACCTGAACTCTGAGGCTTTTTTGTGTTTCTGGTGGAATCAGCCTTTAAATAAACGTAAACTATGTTCTCATCTTGACACCGTGTCTGTTTTTATTGATCTCTTTGTTTCAGAGCAGCCTGTCGGTGGAAGAAGAGTTCAGATCCTTCACTTCCCCAAAGGTAACACGGTACTTCTCAGCCAGTCTGTTGACAGCACTCTTCTAACCAGACCAGTGAAATACTCAGAGAAACAAAGTCAACAGGAACTACTTTCAGAAACTTACTGTGAAAATCCACAACACACTGGACTACTTCCTCTTCTGGAAAGAGTCCAAAGACACGTGTGTGTGTATATATATATATATATATATGTCTGTATATGTATACCTGTATATATGTGTGTATAAATATCTTTGTGTATAAATATACACATATATATGTATATATATATATATATAAACATACATGCGTATGTTTATAAACACACAGTATATGTGTATACAGTATATACACATATACTGTATATGTTTATATGTATGTATCACTCACACATTGAGGTCAATGTGTGAGTGAGATTCACCCCAGACAACAACATATATATTAATAACATTCGGGTTATTTAACTCTTGATGCTGTTACAATGTTAACTTCAGTAACGTCTGTAAACATGAGAACATCTGATTTATAACAATACATTTTATTTAGGCAGCACTTTAAAAACAACTTGACACTTAAAGGGGATCAAATATAGAGAGAAATATTTAAAAACATACTTCAAAGAAAAAGATGCAATTCTGACAAATAAGTAAAATGGTTTGAGGTTAAAAGCAGACTTTAAATCCTTATTATGGCCGTTTGAGAAACAAAGTTAACTAACTATATTAAATGTGAATTCAGCTGAAATGTGTTAAAAACTACAGATTTGTCCTCTAATGAATGAATGAACCTCTAGACTGTGTTTCTGCTTCACTCTGATCTTCAGGTCACATGACCCCGTTGAGTCCCATCAGATATATTCTTCAAAGAAACCACAGGGGCTGATGGGGAAAAAACCTCAAGCCACGTTCAGCTGCCGCCGAGTGTCTGCCATAGAGAAACCGTTCAACAGTTTTTGTACGACAGTTTCTCATCGTGTCTACGTACGTACCACAGTGAGTAAAGTCAGTCTGATGCTTCGACAAAAACCTCCAGGTGTAGAGAAGAGATGAGTGTTAGCTCACAGACAGGACGCCGAAACCCCAAGGGCTTTAAAATGAAGCTTCACAAATGTTCTAGTCTGAAGGATTTCATCAGTCCCTTTTCATTCAGACTAGAACCCAAAGAAAACATCCCAAATCACACAAATCTTCAGAGTCTGAACTTAAAAAAAGCCAGTTAGGAGCTAAAAGTAGAAAGTTTCTTTTTTTAATGATACGTTCGAAAATATCTCGTAAATTACACGAAAATATCTCGTTATTACATGAAAGGATCTCGTCATTGCGAGAAAGGATCTCGTCATTGCGAGAAAAGATCTCGTCATTGCGAGAAAGGATCTCGTCATTGCGAGAAAGGATCTCGTCATTGCGAGAAAGGATCTCGTCATTGCGAGAAAAGATCTCGTCATTGCGAGAAAGGATCTCGTCATTGCGAGAAAGGATCTCGTCATTGCGAGAAAGGATCTCGTCATTGCGAGAAAGGATCTCGTCATTGCGAGAAAGGATCTCGTCATTGCGAGAAAGGATCTCGTCATTGCGAGAAAGGATCCGGTAATTACGACCCTAACCCTAAGCCACATCTGTAGTATTTGTTGTCCAAATCCATTGTTCACCAACATGTTTACACCTCATACAACGCTGAATGTTCATTTTATTGAACATAATATTTAGATGAATGTGTAAGAATGAATACATACTGATAGATACTTAGTTATTGAGTGTTTATGATGTGAGGAGAAGAGTCCTTGTGGTGCAGTGACGCTCTGCTGCTTCCTCCTGCAGCTCAGAGGTTTTTGTTCGAGGTTTTCTCACCGTGTCTGGTTGGGTTCCCACAGTGACTGAACATCCACACAGAGCTGAACAAAAACCTCCAGTCGGCTCTAAAGCCGTCTGATGACAGTCAGGAAACCTTTAGAACCAACAGAGAAACAGAAACACTCAGGTGAGTCCTCAGCTGCTTCTTTTCTACCTGGAAACACTCACTTTACTTCACTTTACTTCACTTTCACTGGACGTCGTGTCTCTGCTGTGCTGCTGAAATATCCTCACGTTTACCTGATGAACACAAGAATATCCTCACGTTTACCTGATGAACAGGTAAGAGCTGCGTGTGTGTTGTTGTCGAGTGGATTTTGAACGTTTCTCTTGGTCTCTGAGGACGACTGAGCTCTGAGGTTTTTGTACGAGGCTGCATCACTGTGATGGTTTAAGGTTTGGGAAAGCCATCCGTCTCACCGTCACTCCTGAAGGTAAGAAACACTCTTTTTATTATGATCAGCATTAATTACATTTACAGCATCTGTGGAATTAAGTTTCTTTTTTAAAATGTTTTAAATCTTACATTTGATGGATCAGTTGAGTTGTGAAGCTGCTGTGAAACAAAGCTGCACACGTCCTGAAGACTGAACTATAAAATACAGATTCTATGAAACAGATGAATTCATATTTACACAGAGAAAACACTGGAAGAGTCTGAAGATATGTGAAATGATGTTTTCTGTGTATTGAAAGCCTAAAACTGCTTCCTACTGATAATGATCAATAATATGCAGATCAAATGACTTTAAAATAAAAAGCATTCAAGAGGAAACTGAAAACTGTTTTAAATCCAGAATCATTTATTCAGACAGGAGTCCTGAAATAATGTCTGTAAGCGCTTTGAAATACATAGTCAAATCGAATGTAATCTATCTAACAGGGTTGTGTTGCTGTTTGTTGTATTAATGAGAACTAATACAAATTTAGTAAATTTAATGTTCTTTATGAAAAAGGAAAAGTGAAACGATCACAGGTGGAGAGTTAGAAAGCGTTGAGATAATGAGATAACTTTAATTCAAGTTGTTTATTAAAGAAGGAGCTGAAATGTTTCCTCAATGGAAGAACTTAAGTATTGTAAAATCAAATATTTAAGTTCCGTTTGAAGTCTCACAAACGTCACGCTGTCATTGTTGCTGTTTTTATCTGGAAAAATAAAAAGTCAGACTGATGATTATGATGATAATGATGTATATTAATACTGAATACTGAGAACGTTGATTTGTAACACGAACAAGAAAAACAACTCAAAACGATGAAAGTTCTCCGAGTTAAAATGTCTAAAAATGATTTATTAATGTCAGAACGTGAACTAAATCTGTCCTGAAAAAGAATTAACATCTAATATTTGTTTTTACATTTACACATAACTTAAGTGATTTTAGTAAAAGATTTAAAATAATTCTTAGAAATCATGATATTTCTGCATCTAGTGAGAAATTATAATGCATATTAATAATAATAATAATGAGAATAATTTTAATAATAATATTAAAAAGAAACAAATTAAATGCAACACAAAGTACTTTATATGTAGAAGAACGAATATTAAAATAATTACAGGTGAAGAGTTAAAAGGCATTTAAGTGAAAACCTAAAACTAATATATATATATATGTATGTATGTATATATGTATGTATGTATGTATATATATGTATGTATGTATATATATATATATGTATGTATGTATATGTATATATATATATATATATGTGTGTATATGTATATATATATATATATATATATACACATATATATTCTCTTATTGTCTCCACCAGTAGTTCATTCAAGACTACATTAAGTCTTAAGTTCAGCTTTAAGTCATCGTTCTTTTTGTCTGCTGAGAAATGAATTCTAATAAATCTACTAATAATAGTGAAAATAAGGCTTTTTGTAATTGCATCTATTGGATAGTAAAGTACTTTAAATTAAAACTTCAGAAAACAATTTAAAACAGAAAGCTAAAGTGTTAAAGAACATTTTGTAAAGCAGATGAATGTCTTGGTTTATTTATTTGATTGTAATTGAATTTAAACTTCACAGTATCTTCCTGTAAGAACAGAAGCTGACATGTTTTAGAATGTTTAAAATGTTTAAAAAGTAATTTCTAGAGCGTAGATGAACGTAGGAGTCTTTATTAATGATTCACTCCTGAGAGCAGCTGTGTGGATCTGGTTCATCGTGGTCTTTGTGGATCTGGTTCATCATGGTCTTTGATTCCTGTTCAGATCCAGATCCTGTGAAGCCGACCCTGTTCGTGCTGAGTCCTCTGCTGCCTGAAGGTCGGGACAGGACGGGTCCGGAGGTCTGTCTGGCTACAGGTTTCCGTCCCAAGGGAAGCGACATGGTCCTGAATGTGGAGGGGGGGGGTCCCTCTCCACATGCCACCGGAGACGCCGTTCTGTCCCCGAAGGAGAAGACGTACTTCTACGCCAGATTCAGCGATCAGAAGATCCGATCCTGTGACCTGCTCGACTCCGTGTCCACCAACGACACCGGTGAGAAGAAATAATAAGCAACACAATCATAAATAAAGACTGAAATCAAACTCTGAGTTCAGCAAAAATATGAAAATAAACTGTAAATAAAAACAGACTTCCTGATGAGATTCATTACAGAAAGCACAAAGCTCGTCTTTCACTTGTGAAATATTACACTTCATTAGGAAAATGTTTTAAAAGCAGAGGTGGAAGAAGTACTCAGATCTTGTACTAATACTAATAATAGTACTACAAGTAAAAGTCCTGTTACTTGAGTATTAACATCAAAATATACTTAAACATACTCACGATGCAGAATAATATATATTATAATTATTGATACATTAATGTTGGAGCTCATTTTAATAACTTTACTGCTGGTAGTTTAATGTATAATAATACATCAATTATTAGTTACTGATACCAGATAAAGATGAATCAGAAAGTAGCTCCAACTGGAAATACTAAAGTAAAGTACAAGTATGTCAAAACTATACCTAAGTACAGTACTTGTGTGAATGTACTTTGTAACTTTCAACCAATGACGAAATATGAGTTCATCCAACGTGAGAAGTTGTTTTTACATGAAGTCTCTCTGAAAACCACGTGTATGAAATATAAAGTGTTTAGCTGTGACTGAATATATAAATGTTGAGTTATTAATGATTCTCAGTGTTTGTGTGGAAGTCGGACTGATTTATTTGTGTTTTCTGTTCAGGTGACTTGTGTACCAACATTCAGCCGACTGAGTCACCAAACACACATGAACCCGGGTCCCAGGCTGAACCCGGGTCCCAGGCTGAACCCGGGTCCCAGGCTGAACCCGGGTCCCAGGCTGAACCCGGGTCCCAGGCTGAACCCGGGTCCCAGGCCGAGCTGAACTTCTACCTGCTGGTGATGAACGCAGTGAGAGTGATTTTCACCAAAACTCTGGCCTTCAACACGCTGCTCACCATCAGAGCCGTGCTCGTCTGACGCTGACGTCTGAGTGAAGATTGATTGTTGTGTTCCCGTCTTTTTTTGTTCATCCAACAGAGATTTTGATGGAATTGTTATTTTGTATTATAATAATAATACTATTAATAATAATTCTAGATATAATTATCATAGAATCATTATTTTTGATAGAATTGAAAACAGAAACCTATGGTGGCCTCTAAGGACAAAACAGACATGAGAGGAAAACAAAAACTTTGCAAATATTCAAAAGAATAAATAAAGTATTTGGTTTTGTTCTGGTATTGATTGATATCTTGATGCAGAGTTCACTTCTCGTTTTATCTCGTTGTTTGTTTTCATCTCTAGCACATCACTGTTGGTGGTAGTTTCTTCACTGTGGTTTGTGTTTGGTCCTCAGGAGCCTCCGTACAAACCTGTAAATACAACTTAGATAAAAGGTGTTTCATTAAAATACACTCCATGGGTTTTGTTTTTCCGTTTGTTCTTTTTATCTTATTCAGCTTTTTAAAACAAAATACATCAAATATATATTCTGTGAGTTGGGTAATGTCATTCTGTTGATGAGCTGCATGAACATCATAGAAAGAACAAGAACAATCTGAGCTGTTTAACTTGGTCACTCTTCATATGTGGTCTGATTCTTCTGAACACTCGTAGTGGATTACTATCAGTCTAGATCCACTTTCAGGACCAGGACCCGTTCACACTGGAGTCTGTGATGTTGGTTCACATTTAGAAAAATAATCAGATCTGAGCAGTAAATCACAATACTGAGTTTGTTTCTAAGCCTTTGAACATTTGCATGAAGGCCGAGTTAACATTTGGTGAATATTCTCCTCCCATTGACTTCCATTCTACGGGAGCAAAGAGGCAGAAAGACTAAGATCTGTTTGAGCTGAACTTTAAGTCGAAGCCTCAACAAAAGCACAAAGATGTGAGTCCGTTTTTATCCATTCTCCTGGTTTCCTCTCTGCAGTATTTCCTGTCTATAATAAACATTGAGATTCTTTAATTCACTGTTTTTCATACTTGTTTCTGTTTGTGAGCAGGAAAACAAAGCAGCCGAGTCTCTGGCTGTAGATCTGTTTCTCCGTTGTTTCCTGTTAGTTTGTTGCTGAACGAGTGAGTGATCTGAAGACGTTTCACACATCAGACGACGGCGTCCTCGTAAACTCTCAGAACCGTTGTTTGTTTGTCTGTTTATTTGTTGTCTCCTCTTGAGCCGCGGTAACATCCGGAGTCCCTCAGGGATCACTGCTGGGACCGTTTCTTTTCTTTACAGAACCGTCTCTCTGTGTCAATCACTTTATTTTGAAGTCTGACTGTATGTTCTAGTCCATTCAGCTCTTCTTCTCTGTGACTGTTTCTTTGTGTCTGTTGCTTTTCATCAGTTTGAAACCACATTTCAACATTCAAAGCTGAACCTGCAGATAAACATCAGACAGGAAGTAAAGCAGAAGCTCAGTTTCACATCAGCATACTTCAGTTTGTTCACGACTCATCCAGTCATGTGTTATTATATAATAACATTGTTGTTATTAGACATTAAATAGGATTAAAGAATTTATTTTGTAAAACTGATTAAATCACAAACTTCACAAGTTGTTTCGTGCACGTGAGCGTGACGATATGACGATTACATGATTTAAAACTTAGACCAATCATTACACAACAGAACTACAATGAAACATCAATATTTATGTTAAGATATGTTTCTGAAATCTATGATTTCACATGTAAAATGTCTAAAATGCAAAATGATATCTTTGTAAAATGTATCATATTATTTACGTCGCACCAAATGTGTTTGTAGAGATGATGTGGAAATTTAAGTTCAGTTTATTTTCATAAAGTACATTAATGTAAAGTGACAAAACACAACATTTATATCATGAGGCAAGAACAATAAATAAAAACAGTTCATAAGGTCATCAAATAAACCAAATTAGTCCATCAACTTAAAGTTGAAGTTCTCAGATATATTGAGTAAAATATAAAATAATACTCCATCCAAATAAAACATGTGACTTCAGTCGTGGTGATGGTCCTGAAAGTGTCCACTCAGCAGTTTTGAATCTAACCCTGAATTAACGGCTCTGCTGTGGCCAATCAGAGTCCAGAGAGAGCCGAGCTCAGCTGGTCTTCATCCAGTCAGTGAAGACGTTAACGTTCAGCTCAGAGAGAGGCGCCATCTAGTGGACCAGAGAGGGAGATCACTTTAAATCCAAGTCACCTAATGTAATGCTGTCATTGTGCTCATGTGTTTATGAGTGAAGAACAGCAAGTCACCCATCATCCATCATCACAAGTCATCCATCATCACCAGTCATCCATCATCACAAGTCATCTATCATCGCAAGTCATCCATCATCGCAAGTCATCCATCATCGCAAGTCATCCATCATCACCAGTCATCCATCATCACAAGTCATCCATCATCCATCATCACAAGTCATCCATCATCACCAGTTATCCATCATCACAAGTCATCCATCATCACCAGTCATCCATCATCAACAGTCATCCATCATCACCAGTCATCACCAGTCATCCATCATCCATCATCACAAGTCATCCATCATCACCAGTCATCCATCATCACAAGTCATCCATCATCACCAGTCATCCATCATTACAAGTCATCCATCATCACCAGTCATCCATCATCACAAGTCATCTATCATCGCAAGTCATCCATCATCGCAAGTCATCCATCATCGCAAGTCATCCATCATCACCAGTCATCCATCATCACAAGTCATCCATCATCCATCATCACAAGTCATCCATCATCACCAGTTATCCATCATCACAAGTCATCCATCATCACCAGTCATCCATCATCAACAGTCATCCATCATCACCAGTCATCACCAGTCATCCATCATCCATCATCACAAGTCATCCATCATCACCAGTCATCCATCATCCATCATCACAAGTCATCCATCATCACCAGTCATCCATCATCACAAGTCATCCATCATCACCAGTCATCCATCATCACAAGTCATCCATCATCACCAGTCATCCATCATCCATCATCACAAGTCATCCATCATCACCAGTCATCCATCATCCATCATCACAAGTCATCCATCATCACCAGTCATCCATCATCCATCATCACAAGTCATCCATCATCACCAGTCATCCATCATCACAAGTCATCCATCATCACAAGTCATCCATCATCACCAGTCATCCATCATCACAAGTCATCCATCATCACCAGTCATCCATCATCACAAGTCATCCATCATCACCAGTCATCCATCATCACCAGTCATCCATCATCACAAGTCATCCATCATCCATCATCACAAGTCATCCATCATCACCAGTTATCCATCATCACAAGTCATCCATCATCACCAGTCATCCATCATCAACAGTCATCCATCATCACCAGTCATCACCAGTCATCCATCATCCATCATCACAAGTCATCCATCATCACCAGTCATCCATCATCCATCATCACAAGTCATCCATCATCACCAGTCATCCATCATCACCAGTCATCCATCATCACCAGTCATCCATCATCACAAGTCATCCATCATCACCAGTCATCCATCATCCATCATCACAAGTCATCCATCATCACCAGTCATCCATCATCCATCATCACAAGTCATCCATCATCACCAGTCATCCATCATCACAAGTCATCCATCATCACCAGTCATCCATCATCACAAGTCATCCATCATCACAAGTCATCCATCATCACCAGTCATCCATCATCACAAGTCATCCATCATCACCAGTCATCCATCATCACAAGTCATCCATCATCACCAGTCATCCATCATCACCAGTCATCCATCATCACAAGTCATCCATCATCCATCATCACAAGTCATCCATCATCACAAGTCATCCATCATCCATCATCACAAGTCATCCATCATCACAAGTCATCCATCATCACCAGTCATCCATCATCACAAGTCATCCATCATCCATCATCACAAGTCATCCATCACCAGTCATCCATCATCACAAGTCATCCATCATCCATCATCACAAGTCATCCATCATCACAAGTCATCCATCATCACCAGTCATCCATCATCACCAGTCATCCATCATCACCAGTCATCACAAGTCATCCATCATCACAAGTCATCCATCATCACCAGTCATCCATCATCACAAGTCATCCATCATCACCAGTCATCCATCATCCATCATCACAAGTCATCCATCATCACAAGTCCTCCATCATCCATCATCACAAGTCATCCATCATCACAAGTCATCCATCATCACCAGTCATCCATCATCACCAGTCATCCATCATCACAAGTCACCCATCATCCATCATCACCAGTTATCCATCATCACAAGTCATCCATCATCACAAGTCATCCATCATCACAAGTCATCCATCATCACCAGTCATCCATCATCCATCATCACAAGTCATCTATCATCACCAGTCATCCATCATCCATCATCACAAGTCATCCATCATCACCAGTCATCCATCATCCATCATCACAAGTCATCCATCATCACCAGTCATCCATCATCACAAGTCATCCATCATCACCAGTCATCCATCATCACAAGTCATCCATCATCACAAGTCATCCATCATCACCAGTCATCCATCATCACAAGTCATCCATCATCACCAGTCATCCATCATCACAAGTCATCCATCATCACCAGTCATCCATCATCACCAGTCATCCATCATCACAAGTCATCCATCATCACAAGTCATCCATCATCACAAGTCATCCATCATCCATCATCACAAGTCATCCATCATCACAAGTCATCCATCATCACCAGTCATCCATCATCACAAGTCATCCATCATCCATCATCACAAGTCATCCATCACCAGTCATCCATCATCACAAGTCATCCATCATCCATCATCACAAGTCATCCATCATCACAAGTCATCCATCATCACCAGTCATCCATCATCACAAGTCACCCATCATCCATCATCACCAGTCATCCATCATCACAAGTCATCCATCATCACAAGTCATCCATCATCACCAGTCATCCATCATCACCAGTCATCACAAGTCATCCATCATCACAAGTCATCCATCATCACCAGTCATCCATCATCACAAGTCATCCATCATCACCAGTCATCCATCATCCATCATCACAAGTCATCCATCATCACAAGTCCTCCATCATCCATCTTCACAAGTCATCCATCATCACAAGTCATCCATCATCACCAGTCATCCATCATCACCAGTCATCCATCATCACAAGTCACCCATCATCCATCATCACCAGTCATCCATCATCACCAGTCATCCATCATCACAAGTCATCCATCATCACAAGTCATCCATCATCACCAGTCATCCATCATCACAAGTCATCCATCATCACAAGTCATCCATCATCACAAGTTATCCATCATCCATCATCACAAGTCATCCATCATCACAAGTCATCCATCATCACAAGTCATCGGTGAAAATAGTCCTCACCAACAGTCTCTGTTCCTCCTAAAAACTACAGTGATGAAAACTACATGTTTGTGTTTGTAAAGATCTTCATCCTCAGTAGGAACCAATGGGCTCAGAGACAGGAAGTCAGACCCCATTAGGAGACGGACCAACACATTGGTTTGAGCCTTAACATGAGATTTGTTGACAATAATGAATGAATGAAGAGTTTAAATATAAACCAGTGCGAGAGGAAGCTGCTGTGTTACTTTCAGAAACAGGTCACATCAGCTGCTCCTTCCTTCCTGTTTCAGAAGCTCGACTTGTTCACCTGGAGGAGTCTCTGCTCAGAGGAGGAACTGAAGAGGAGTCATGAGTCTGATCAGCAGGAGGAGGGTAGTCTCTTTAAAACACATTTTTATAGACTGGCTTTTATGTGATGACGTCGCTTCATTGTTTTATTCCTATTTGTTGATTTTACTCAATTATTTGATTTATTTTATTTTTTATTTCTTAGTTTATTTTTATCGATCGTCTCACTGAAGTTTCTGTTGTTTTTATTGTCTTGTTTTTGCTGTTTCGTCTGTCAAAGCTCTTTGTAAACTCTGTTTTTAAAGGTGCTATAAATAAAGTTATTATTATTATTATTATTATTATTTCTGTTCTTCTGCTCAACATTAAATCTGACGGCTTTGAACTTCTCTCAGTTTGTTCTTCAGTCTTCACTCATCTGGGATCTATCGGGACTACAAACATTCCACCAGAACACCTTCATCCAGTCGGCCATGCCTGAGCTCTACGAAGATGATGATGAAGATGATGAAGATGAATATGAAGACGATGATGAAGATGATGAAGATGAATATGAAGATGAAGATGATGAAGATGAAGATGTTGGACTGTGAGTTTCAGATGCTGCTGAATGATGCAGCGAGCACGTTGTTTCCAGCAGTGACGTGTGAAACTGGTTTTCTACCTGAACTGGATTCTGGGTAACGGTGAAGATGTTTGTTTGGAGAGCGCCGTGACGTCCTGAGATGTGGAGCCTGAACGCGACTCGGAGGACGAGCTGCTGGTGAGTTCCTGTTCACTTAAAGGAAGCCTGAGGGAAACTAAAGTGACACGACTTCCTTTATCTCTTCTACGAGGAAATGTGTCTGAAACATTCACAACTCTCATTCTTTAAATCTGCAACGACTTCACAAAAACAACTTTATAAACTACGGGAATATACGGAAGCTCAAAGCTGCAGAGAAAGAAAAGATCATCAAATATAAAGAACTTCATGTCTTCAGGTTCAAAAGGGATACATGTATTACATATCCACATGCAGAAATGTTTAAGTTATAATTTAATATATAATAATAAAATATACAGAAATCTGAATTATAGAGTCAAACTATTGATGTATGAGCTGCTATAGAAGACTGAAGAATGATAATCTTACTGTATATGACAGAGAGCAAATATTAAAGTACATTTAGGTGAAAAAATACATAAGTTGAGACAAAACAAGTAGTAAAATACCCGTTACACAGATAATGATGAGTCATCAGTTCTTGTCCCAGTGAGCGTCACAGTGTGAAGACTCAGGGAGGAAACAGACTTCATCTCAGCGGTGGAACCAGACTGACTGTTGAATCTGGTAACAACAATCATTTTTCATCTTTTTGTTTAAATCGATTGCATTTTTTAAATTGTTTAACTCTAATAATTATGAACACAAAAGTTAAAATGAAATTACGGGATTTAAATTGTGTAAAAAACCGACAACATGCGTCAGAATAAGATCAGCTGCTCAACGTTATATGAAATAATACAACAAACCACATTATTCAAAAATGAATGAATGATAAAGTGTGTTTCACTTAAGTTAAAAAATGACGGAATCATTTTTAACCGTAACTTTGACGGAAATATTATTAGTTTATTTTTGGTAGAAATCGCCTTCCGTACTGAATATCATATTTAATATCTATAACAGTAAGATCATCATTAACTGTTAATACATTAACTGTTCTATTAGTGTTCTCTGTTCGTGTGAGGTTTATGAAATTCAGATTATTTATTATTACGGTTCGAGTCGAGACAAAACGAAATTAACTTTTCAGAGTTTTAGCAAAAAGCGAACAAATCCCACTAACAGTTTTAAAGTGGTGGTTTGTGTAAGTCGTTACTTATTGATTATTGAGTATAGAGTATTGAGTATTGATTATAGAGTATAGAGTATTGATTATAGAGTATTGGTTATAGAGTATTGATTATTGAGTATTGATTATAGAGTATAGAGTATTGATTATAGAGTATAGAGTATTGAGTATTGATTATAGAGTATAGAGTATTGATTATAGAGTATAGAGTATTGATTATAGAGTATTGAGTATTGATTATAGAGTATTGAGTATTGATTATAGAGTATTGATTATAGAGTATAGAGTATTGATTATAGAGTATAGAGTATTGATTATAGAGTATAGAGTATTGATTATAGAGTATTGATTATAGAGTATAGAGTATAGAGTATTGATTATAGAGTATAGAGTATTGATTATAGAATATTGAGTATTGACTGGAGGTTTTCAGTCAGCGGTCCGTCACAGTGTGAGAGGAACTGCAGAGAAAATGATTTTTGGGAGAGGAACTCATCTGATGGTCGACTCTGGTAATTACATTTAATACATTTAATACATTTAATACGTTTAATACATTTAATATGTTTAATACGTTTATTATTTAACTCTACGGGTTTTTAATGTTATTTTATAAACTGAACAGAAACTCATCTCAACACTTCAGAGGTTCTTTATGAACACGATCTTTATGTTTGAGTCCGACAGGAAGATTCTTTATGTTTTATTCTGCAAGAATCTTTCAAAAGTACTTCTGCCCGTTTTAAAGTCTTTAAACAAACGGACACAACTTCTTTTATTGAAATCCAAATGTTTCCAAATGTCATTTATGGGGAAATGTGTCTGAAACATTCACAGCTTTTTAAAATCTGCAACGACTTCAATTTCACCAAAAACAACTTTTTAGAAGAAAACTACAGAAAGGTACGGAAGCTCAAAGCTGCCAAGAAATAAAAGATCATAAAATATAAAGAACTTCATGTCTTCAGGTTCAAAAGGGATAAATGTATTACATATCCACATGCAGAAATGTTTAAGTTATAATTTAATATAAATAATAAAATGTACAGAAAGTCAAAATCATCATGACTTCACCAAATCTACTAAATTATCGTCAAACTTTCAATTTTAACTTCCTGAAATATTTGTATTCGTATTGTTCTCATTATTTCAACAATATTCAAAACATGATTTTGTTTTAGTAAGATACTGAAATATGTTGATATAGAAATATAATTTAGTCAATAATAATTAGTATCGTTATGTTTGTCAACATCTCTCAACTTTACTTTGAAAAAAACAATACAAATTGTATAGATTGTGATAAAGGAGCTAAATTAAAAAGATTTGATAATAAATCAAATCTTCTGAGTGTTTTATGTGTTTCAGAGTGTTTTGTGTGTTTCGGAGTGTTTTGTGTATTTCTGAGTGTTTTATGTGTTTCTGAGTGTTTTGTGTGTTTCGGAGTGTTTTGTGTATTTCTGAGTGTTTTGTGTGTTTCTGAGTGTTTTATGTGTTTCTGAGTGTTTTATGTGTTTCTGAGTGTTTTGTGTGTTTCGGAGTGTTTTGTGTATTTCTGAGTGTTTTGTGTGTTTCTGAGTGTTTTATGTGTTTCTGAGTGTGAGGGGTTTTTGCTGAGGTGTTTCCTGTTGTGTGGAAGCCGGAGGACAGAAGATGATTTTTGGTCGAGGAACTCAACTGACGGTGGAATCAAGTGAGAACCTTTAGACGGAACAAGAGACGTGTTTAAGGCCTAAATAATTCTGAAATAGTTCCTTATTTAGTTTTGTACTTCTAAAGATGTTCAGAAACACAGTTCAGCATTTTTCTGCTGATGAAATATGAATATTTCCGCTTCAGTATTTTGAAAAACGGAAGATTCCACAAAATCCGCTTCGGCTCTGGAACCGAAAACTCAAGAAATGAAATCAAAGAGACGAAGACGATAAAACGAAAAATAACAAACATAAATAATAGTAACTAATTCCGTTATTATGAGTCCGATAATTCATATTCATAATGTAACTGATACCTAATAAATACATTTTAACAGAAGTTAACTCTCAAACAGCAGCCTTTAATAACATGAGTCATGTTTCATACCTGAAGCAGCAACTGAAGAAAAGTCAAACATAACAATAAATAATCATAAAATTGATAAATACACCAACTTATGAAGTGTAAAGCCAGAACATCATCACTAACTCCACAGTAAATATCAAAATCTACATTTTAATGATGATACAAAGGTTTAAAATAACAGCAGCTCTGTTATGAATGTAATAAGTTCGGTTCACAGAGTTTGTGTCGTGATGCTTCATGTTGTGTGAATACTGGTGTGAACAAGATCCTCTTTGGAGCTGGAACCAGACTAACCGTAGAACCCAGTGAGTACTCATATTCATCATAGATATTATTCATAGATATGATTTATAGATATGATTTATTTTCAAAGCATGTGAAACATCTGGAAAATGATTTTCAGCCACTTAACGGACTTTTTGTTTCGATGACGATTGGAGAACTTTTATCTATAAAAGAAATAAGAAAACACAAACATGAAGAATCATCCAGATAAAACATTGAAATATGTTTTATGAGATTGTCTTGATGATAATATTTAAATTCAGTATCTCTATATTACAGTAAAGTGATTTTTAATAGATAATTAATATTGATTATTTTGTGTCAGAAGTCTGAAATGTAAAAACATTAATTTTCTAAAAGTATTGATCAGAATCATCGCTGTATTAATTTCATATCTCTAATGTGCATAAACAATACATTTCAGTTATAGATGAACATTTATTATTAATGAAAACAGTCATTTATTTATTAGACTGCTTTAGTTATGAAGACAGAAGTGTGAAATGTTTGAAGATGATTGTGTGACTGAGGTTCAGCACGTCACAGAGTTTATGTTCTGAAGCTTCATGATGTGTGAATACTGGAGGATACAAACTGATGTTTGCAGCTGGAACCAGACTAACCGTAGAACCCAGTGAGTACTGATATAGATATTCATATTATTTATAGATGGAGCGTCTTTAAAAACAAACTACAGATTTTAACATTCCACTAAAGCAACAATATGTTTTTATGAACATAAATTGTAGAAAGAGAATCTTTAATGTAAAACCATAAAACAGCTGCTTCAGCATTTCTACTGTACAGTAACAATATAACAATATTTACTTGTTATTTGTAAGTTATGATAAATATTAGTTACCTGGATGTACAGAAACATGAAACTAAGAACAATGTTCCTCTGGACGAGGTTTATGTTCTGATGCTTCATGATGTGTGAATACTGGAGGATTTAAAGTGATGTTTGCATCTGGAACCAGACTAACCGTAGAACCCAGTGAGTACTGACAGATATTAATATTATTGAGTACTGATATAGATATTAATATTATTATTATATGAATGTTCTTTAGTAACAAACTTGATTCGTGTTTTTCAAACAAAGTCCGAACAGAAGTTAAAGAAGATGAAGCGTGTTGATCAGCACTCATTGATGAGTAATAATCAATGTATTCATTATAAATATCAACTAAAACATGTTCAGTATTTATTCAGACAGAGTTTCACACGTAAACATCGTGTTCCCTTCGGCTGAGTTTGTGTCGTGAGGCTTCATGTTGTGTGACTACCAATCAAAAGATGATGTTTGCAGCTGGAAGCAGACTAACCGTAGAAGCCAGTGAGTAGAAACACATTTCATAATCATTATTGTTTATGAGGCGTCTTTAACAATGAACTCTACGGTGTTTAAATATGTACAGAAGTACAATAGATAACAATCATCATTATTAATGAGGCTCTGATGTAATAATCTCTACGTTTATTTTACAACATTCAGGATCATAAAATCAGCACAAAGTAGAAAATACAATTCAATATTTGTTTTTATCATAATCAATAAATACATCAGCTCGATGTATTAATTCAGATCTCTAATGTGCATAAACAATACATTTGAGTTATAAATGAGCATTTATTATTAATGGAAACAGTCATTTATTTATTAGACTGCTTTAGTTATGAAGACAGAAGTGTGAAATGTTTGAAGATGATTGTGTGACTGAGGTTCAGCACGTCACAGAGTTTATGTTCTGAAGCTTCATGATGTGTGAATACTGGAAACAAGATCCTCTTTGGAGCTGGAACCAGACTAACCGTAGAACCCAGTGAGTACTGATATAGATATTAATATTATTAAGTACTGATATAGATTATGATTATTAATATTATTTATATTTGCAGCATCTTTAAAAACAATCTTTGTCTGTTTTTCTCAGTAAATCAGCACAAAGTATAAAATAATATAAATACATCAGATTCATCAGTATACAGTAAATATCTAAATGTACATTTGATTCATAATAATACATATTCATATTGGACATTTGTTGTTAATATAAACAGTGTCTCAGACTTCAAAGCGTTGTTTCTCTGCCTGAGGTTTGTTCGTGACATCAGAGCGTTTATGTTCTGATGCTTCATAATGTGTGAATATGAATCAATACTAAGTGATGTCTGGAGATGGAACCAGACTAACCGTAGAACCCAGTGAGCACCGAGATATTGATCATAATCACTTTGTGTAAAGAAACAACAGAAAAGAGTTTTTCGTTTTGAAGCTAAATGTCTGAAAGTTTTTCTTAATCCAAATAATGAAACATATTTATTCAGTTCCTCCTCTTTAGTTCATATTCTTATAATCATCTTTTGATTGATAGTGTGAATGTAAACGTCGTGTTTTCTTTAATGGACTTTATGTTCTGAGGCTTCGTGTTGTGTGAACGATGGATTTAAGATCCTCTTTGGAGCTGGAACCAGACTAACCGTAGAACCCAGTGAGTACTGATATAGATATTAATATTATTCATATGAAGCACCTTTAAATGCAAACGTTACTTAGAGACTAGAAGATAAAAAAGATGAGATATTGATGAGTGAACATTAAAGAAACGCCTCGTTAACCACTTTGTTCGGTTTCTGTAGAGTTCAAATTACAATCTTCATCTTATTTATGATAAACATAAAATGTGTTCAATGACTGAATCCATAAAAGTCTCATAAATGTAGAAAGTCTGCTGTTTGAAGTGGAGTCTGGTTGAGTTTGTGTTGTGGAGCTTCGTGTTGTGTGAACGCTGGAGGTTTAACTAAGATCCTCTTTGGAGCTGGAACCAGACTAACCGTAGAACCCAGTGAGTACTGAACTACTTCATGAATATTAAATATGGATATTATATATGGAGCAGCTATAAAGTACAAAGCAAAAGCTTTTACTGGAATTTATACAAAACTTAACAAGAACAACTCACGAGGAGATAAACAGCTGAATAAAGGAGATATAGATGCAGTAAGAATCTTTATTATTGTACAAACAAAGATTCATTTCGTTTATTATGTCAGGAAGAAACAAAGCCAGCTGAAACGTTACATACATTAATATTCAGCGTGGTGGATTTCTGCAGATAAACGAGTCAACACGTCTGCTTTCATCTTTCAACACGTCAGCGTGACATGAAGCAGAAGCTCTGAGCTGTAAATGAGCTGAAAGCAGCTTCTGAGTAAAGTTTAACGTTTTGGTTTTACTTTCCTTCACTGAGTTTGTGGAGACGCTGTTCACATTAAAGGTGTTTCCTCCACAACAAGACGCACAAATAACCTTTAATTCACTGAATCAAACACATGGAGCTGAACGTTATTGTCACGTAACGTCATCTTTACATCATTAAATCCAAAAGGCTTCGTCCGTTTCCAACGTTTCAGTTGATTCTAGTAGATCCGTGAAGTTTGAGTTGTGATTCTCAGACCTCATGTTAGTCCCTGTAGGTTCAACTCCTTTCATTCTGAGGTGAAACAGATTCAAAGTGAAGTTAAAGTTAAAGAGCTCCGTCTGAACACATCAAATACAAATAAAATATAAAATGTCAGGAGCTGAAGAAACTGATTTAAAGACGTTTTAATGAGCAGAAAGAAGAAAAATCATATTTTGGCCTTTTGATTATATTTGAATGCAATATTAACCGATGCAGATGTTGCAATGAAAAAAATGACACAAACAAGTCACGTTTAATAATATCAGACCTTAAGTCCAAATACTAGCGAAGCCAAATGCTTGTTTTCCCGTCTTTAGTTCTCTTTAGTTCTCGTTCAGATCACTTCCACTGTGTGACTCTGACTGGAAACAACAAAGTCATTTTTGGAGAAGGAACCAAACTAACTGTAGAGATCAGTGAGTATTAAGATTATCTTATTTGAATGTAACTTAACATGACTTTCTAAATGAAATGGCCTCATGTGGTGATGAAGTCATAGTTCAGCACAAAGTTATTGAGTTATTTCAAATCAATTTTACTGGAACTACAAATGACCTTCGCCCTTCATACCTTTAACTAACTTTGAGACATTTAGGATTGAATCAAAACGCAGTCACATGTTCATCTTCTAAATACTTTGGGGGGGACATAATTTCAGTTGGATGAGTATTTTGAATGTTATGAAATGAGTCAAAGTGGTCAAACTGGTTTTAACATGTCATCGTTGAACTGATTTCACAAAAATGGAAAATCACCAAAATGTGATGTTTTTATCAAACAGCAATGATATGCTATCACATATATTTATATTTCCATTTCTAGTACTGATTCATTTAGGGGACACTATTATATTAAGGACATTAAAGAATAATGTGTTGTCTTTATTAGAAACTGTAAAGCCGAGAATAAGCAAACATTCATTTTATCTAAAAATCCACAGTTTGCAGACGATGTGATAATATTGCTCCGTAGTTCTTGTTGAGGACAGAAACACTGTGAGACTGGGACCGGAACCAGAAAACTACTATTTGGTGATGGAATACAGTTGACTGTTGAATCCAGTGAGTATCATTTAGACTTGTATATACCAGACTAGTAATACTAGATATTAAACAGTCTAAAGAGACGCAAGATGTCACATTTTTATCTGCCAAAACACACAGAATGCATTTACAATATTTGAGTTTAATGTCTGTATTCAATGCCTAAATGTTAAACCCCAATCATTTAGTTCATTCATTAAAAATGAATCTATAATTTGTAAAACTGTAACTCCTGTATTTACATAGCTGAAAACTGAATAGTTGATGTAGTTATTGTTCAGTTATTATTAGTTGTAGTTATTGTTCAGTTATTATTAGTTATAGTTATTGTTCAGGGTAAACGGAGTGTGTGACTGCTTCTGGAAACTGGAAGATCATTTTTGGAAAAGGAATCAAACTAACTGTAGAAAGCAGTGAGTATCCAAAATATACAAATATTGTTATAAAAACGATACAATATGAATGTTATGTCATGCTGCTGTTTGGCAAATAATATTAAAGATATAGATTGTTTTTATTCTTTGTATTTATCGGCCTTTCAGAAAACCATCATAATTTATTAATGTCTCCAGTAAGTTTGGAACTAAATAATTCAACAATAAGTCAGAACACCAACTTGACGATGAGCTAAAAAGAACAAATAATTACACGTGATCCAAATGTTTAGATTTTCTAACTGAGCCTAAACTTTAAAAATGTCTAAAACAGAAGATATGATTATTCTCTGTGACTCAGAAAATGGGCTCTAAATTAATTTTAAGAAGGAAAGAATCAAATAGTCTTTTGCAGTAAGTGTCACTAATGTGCATCTGGGATGATATGCTGTGGTAATATTTTTAGTTATGCTCTGGTTATTCATACAATAACACCTAGTAAATTGCTCTTTTAGTACAACCAATGTGTTATTATTGTACCTCTATTTAATTGCAATAATTGTTGATTGATTGAGTGTAGAGTAGATGTGTTAGTGGTTGTTGGTAGTCCGTGCGGTTATTGTTGAGATTATTGATTATTATGTGACTCTTGGATGAGGAAACTTTAAACTACTGTTTGGAGAATAAATCAAACTAAATATAGAAACCAGTGAGTATCAATAATAATAATAATAATGATAATAATAATAATAATAATAATACAATTGTTAAAAATGTGTTAGCTGTTTATGCCAAAATGGGATTTATACAAAGTAAAGCAAATATATTAAGGAAACAAATGTCCAAAATATGATTTATTATTTATGTGCTCCCTTAGTTTTGATTAACTGGAGTAATTGGTGTCGATGGAGTAATTGGTGTCGATGGAGTAATTGGTGTCGATGGAGTAATTGGTGTCGATGGAGTAATTGGTATCGATGGAGTAATTGGTATCGATGGAGTAATTGGTGTCAATGGAGTAATTGGTATCGATGGAGTAATTGGTGTCAATGGAGTAATTGGTATCGATGGAGTAATTGGTATCGATGGAGTAATTGGTGTCGATGGAGTAATTGGTATCGATGGAGTAATTGGTGTCAATGGAGTAATTGGTATCGATGGAGTAATTGGTATCGATGGAGTAATTGGTGTCGATGGAGTAATTGGTATCGATGGAGTAATTGGTATCGATGGAGTAATTGGTGTCGATGGAGTAATTGGTGTCGATGGAGTAATTGTTCAGATCAGATTCACTGTGTGACTTCAGGAGGAGGAAACCTGAAGCTCTTTTTTGGAGAAGGAATCAAACTAAATATAGAAACCAGTGAGTATCAATAATTCACTTTATTAGATCAAATTAATGAACATGTGTTTGTTGGCTGTTTATGATGAAGTATTATTTGACAGAAATTCAAATACAGCAAGTTGTGGCTGGAAATATCACGGCCACCCGATTTAACGACACACTTTGACGACAATACTGTTAACAGAAGAAGAGTGATAATCATAATCATACTTTAAGGTGATCAGATGACGATTTTAGTGTTTGTTTTTTGGCATCATTTTCAGAAATCATTGTAGTTTTCTGCTTAATATTGACTAATAATTACTAATACTGTCCAAAGGCATTTTCTCCCCACTGGCACATATAAACCAATATGAAACAGACAATTATGTCTCAAAATACAAATATATTTGTATTGCAGATGATTAGTTTCTGTTTAGTTAAATATCAGTTATTGTTGTGAGCAGGAACATTGTGTGAGTGCTTCTGGAGCAGCAGGCTGGAAGATCGTTTTTGGGAAAGGAGTCAAAGTAACTGTCGAGGCCAGTGAGTATCGTAACGAGTTTATATTCAACTAACGTTGTATATTAGCTCAATGCTGTTAGTCGCATGTATTCATAGGATTACATCTCAGATTGTTGGAAGAAAAAAACTTCAAATTGAATGAACATCTCATCACATAATTATTAAATTACTTTATTAATCATAGTGAAATTGAATGTCCCATTTTAAGGACAAATTCTTCTGACGGACTGAAAAAATATGAATTATCTTCAGCAGCTCAACAAACACAAAGTTCAGTAATAATTCTGCTTCTTGTTTGTATCAGAATTGGAACATTTCTCTAAATGACTAAATGATTTGATTGGTCGAGAGAAAGCAAAAGACTAAAAACTCCACAGGATAAATACATGTCATATGTTTACAATAGTTAAGATATCCTTATTAAATGTGAACATACTCATGCATATTGGTTTATGAACGACATTCAAAGGGACTGAAAAGTAATTTGTGAAAGAAGAGTTAATTAAATGGACTTCTGTTTTAATGTTTATAATCAACATTTCGATACATTTCTCAATAGGACTTTTCTTATAAGCACACTTCTACTGGTGTTGTATTTAATATTATTATTATAAATAGTATGTTATTATGTATTTAAAGCAGCAGCAGTCTGTCTCTGGGTTCACGTGGTTGGGTTTCTCAGAGTGTGACTCGCTCTGGAGTCGATAAACTCATCTTTGGTTCTGGCTCTAAAGTGACAGTTGGTTCCAGTAAGTACATTTTATACATATCTCCTTTCGAGATGTGATGTTTTAGTCACTTAGATCTCAATAAATATGAAAAACTAACTGAATAAAATCAAAAGATAGTCAATGATGTCAGCAAAATCTAATATCTACAGTTTGTCTTACTTCACGTACAGTGAATGGTGAAGTGATCATCTGTGAAATGAGACCGTTTATTTTAAACCTTTGTGAAATCCTTCAGATAATAATAGAATAATATTACAAATGCATTAACATCCAGCTAACAAGAATGACATTTGCCGATAAAAAGCTCTCTCCTGACAAGAGCCTGTAACATGCTATTCTACATTATTACAGTTAAAAGAAAACATATTTTTATGTAGATTTATTTTTTAGCCAAACTAAGAAAACAGCAGAACAGCAGAGCTTGATAATGAAATTGTCCGTGCAGTAATTGTTTCAATCATCAATGAATCAATTAAAGATGATCAAATGTATTTAACTGTGTGATATAGACACGAGTCAAATAAAAACCAGTTATGTTATGAATATCATGAAGTCAAGTCAAATATATTACATTTTATATTTTTAGCCCAAAATCACAAATTTCCTATAAATGGCTTTAAAACTAATAAACTTTGTAAAAATGTTTAAGTTGCCAGCATAGTCCTTTATTTGTACCCAACATTAGATGTATTATTAGATGTATTAAAGAAGTTTAAAGTTATCTGGATATACCTCCTTCATACATCTCGTGCCTGTCTGGGTTTACGTGGTTGTGTTCGTCAGAGTGTGACGAACTCTGGAGCGTCTAAACTGGTCTTTGGATCGGGCATTAAACTGACAGTCGTCTCCAGTAAGTGAAAATAAATATTATATGAATCTTTATTTTAGTAACAACTTTACATCTGGAGTTGCACTGACGTCCGGCTAACACCAGCAGGTTTAACTTTAGTTGGTGTTCTTTAACTGACAGAAATATATAATATATATTAAGATTAGACACAAACAAAAATAACAAAAATAAAAAGCATTAAGCGCATTAAATGTATTTAGTCGTAAGTCTTTTGTGGACAAATTTCTGCTAGAATGATGATTAAATTAAATGGTTATTTGCTGTAATGATTTAATCTTCTCTGATAATTTGCAATTAAAAAGCAGCATTTCTTCCATTTTCAGTTAGTTATTTCTCTAGCTTGATAATGAACGTTTCCATGTAGTTATTGATCAGATCAGATCCACTGTGTGACTGCTGGAGCAAACACGAGGCTGGTTTTTGGAAAAGGTTCCAAACTAAGAGTAGAACTCAGTGAGTAAGACGACATGTTATTCACATATCTGTTAGGTTGCTGTAATATTTCTACCATTACTCACCAAAGCTCTGTTCATAATTGATGTGACTATGGAAAACATGAAATTCAACATTAACTCAAAATAATTCACAATATTTATTAAGATTAGTTATCAATAGTCTGTAAAAAGTTCAGCTGTTTGCAGACGATGTGATGTCGTTTATTACTGTCAGTTTTTAGTTGAGGGAGCAAACACTGTGGGAGCGGGAGCTGGAGAATCCTTTTTGGGGAGGGTGTCAAACTGATCGTGGAGGACAGTAAGTTCAATAATTATTGTTTCAAATTATCTCCAGTTTATCAGATCTGATCCACAGTAGACATATTAATAAATTAAACCCCAGTAAACAGCAGTGCAGTGAATGCCAGCAGGACACATTCATTCACATTACTGTGGATGTTTTGTTAATTAATTGTAGAGAGAAATAAAGTCAAAATATTTTGACATGACTTTTTTCACTGAAAACTGACTTAATGAATGACATACAACAGAATAGTGGTTTAAACATAATGTGTTTATGCTCTTAACTGAGGGTTTGTTGTGATGCCTCTTAAACTCACAGCTGGTCTCTGGGGGGTTCATGTCGTTGGGTTTCTTGCTGTGTGAATAATTTTGGGAACAAGATCATCTTTGGTTCTGGCACAAAACTAAAAGTTGAATCAAGTAAGTTACGTTATTCTTCTCCAAGGAACAATGATCTAATGTAATTTAGAGGTTCTACTCTTTAAAGTGACCTTTAGAGTGACCTTTAGTTGGACAGAAACAGCTTTAAACTTTAAACATGTTTTATTCTATAAACTGTTAAACATGTTTTACTCTATAAACTGTTATGTAGCATTTACATCTCTTGAGCCACATGCAACTGTTCTTAAATTCAAGTCCATTTAAGCTGAATGAGAATATACTGTGAATATTTTCTTTTCCTGTCACCTGTTAAACATGAACAGAGAAGCTTCATGAGGACATAGTTCATGTCGTTGACCTCTGCTGTACTTCTCTGTGTGTCTGCGTATGGAAACTCAGAATGAGTCTTTGGTTCAGAGACAAAACTAAGAGTTGGCTAAAATAAGTTATTTGAGTTATTCTATGATGTACAGCTACATGTGTGTGTGTGTATATATTAATATATAGATGCACACATCATTGATCTTGGGGTTTACGTCGTTGCGTTT
This sequence comes from Anarhichas minor, assembly GCF_050575085.1. NCBI lineage: Eukaryota > Metazoa > Chordata > Actinopteri > Perciformes > Anarhichadidae > Anarhichas > Anarhichas minor. The sequence continues at coordinate 97,260 of NW_027466470.1, read as the reverse complement.
CTTATTGTGTGACTGGCAATTCCAATACAAAGCTCATCTTTGGTTCTGGTATCAAACTTATAGTCGAATCAGGTGAGTTACTTAATGTAATAATTAATGTGTAAGAAATGATGCTGGATTGAACGTTACACTTGTAAATTTTAGCATTTTTCACTTATTTCTAGACGGCTGACATGTTCACCAGCAACTCATATTTAAATAAAGAAACACTAGAGGAACCTTTATTTAGAACAAAAGCTTTTTAAACTCCATTCACTTCTGTAGTCATTTCATTTCTGAAGTATTAATGTTCTGGACAAACCTCTCTGTAGATGTTCAATATTCAGTCATAGGTAGTGAATCTCCAGATATCTTTAAGCAATCCTACAGAGAACGGATCAGGAATCTGTTTGACAAATGGATCTGAAAAATAATGTTTTACTATCATCACAATTCTAAAGATATATTTAGACAATGATCAGAGTTCATCACGAGCTCGTCTGACGTCTGAGACTCTTAAAAGCATTTCAAACCTCTTTGTATGAATCCTCATCAACTCAAAACAAGTTTGTCTTTGTTTACCAGAAAATAATTAGCCGCCATGAAAAACTAACGTAAATTAATTTTAACAAGTCAGATTTAAAAAAATTGAGAGTATAAAATCACAAATCTCAATGGAAATCACCTAAACATGATTTATTTAAATGCAGAATTATTATTATATAATTCAGTCTTTACATGCAGATGTGATTTAATCATTGTTTTTAAACTTTAGATTTTGTCCTCTGATCGACCTTCAGGAAACACGTTGTAGTTATTGATCTGATCTGACTCACGGTGTGACTTCAGGATCTAACTGGAGGATTGTTTTTGGAGAAGGAACCAAACTGATTGTAGAGAACAGTGAGTAGAATTCAGATGTTCAATAAATAAAGTACAGTTTGATCTTTAACTTCGAGAAGCAGAAAGACGTTGTTATCATCAGATAGACAGATTTATGTTCTTAATGTATAAACTAATCAATAATAACAGATATCAAACAGTCATATTTCAGCTTCAGTTGAGTGATTAGTTATGTATTACTGCCATGAGGTCAGTTAATGATGAATTGACGATTCATTAATAGGAACCATTCCCTCAAATTCCCTGAACTTCATACAGATCAACTGTCTCATTTTAGTGTTTTATGTATTTGAGTTTCAAACTCATCTTTGGTGGCGGCACAAAGATGAGTTAGTTAATTTCCATGCTTAACAAAAATACATCAATAATGAGTGTTACAAAATATGAAATGTTGTAAGTAGATAATGATTCTAAGTTTAGTATGTTCTCTATCTTTGTTTTACTAAACACTTCATTCTCACATTAATAACTGTTTTTGTAATGTTTTATCTTATTTATTAATTCACAATACTTGTAATGTTTCATAAACTAGACCCCGACTAGCTTCAAACATCGTATCTATAGTTTCTAAAGCGACCTCAGACGGGCTGTTTGTACGACTTCACCGTCTGTGGTGGTTTCTTCATAGTGTTACTGTATATAATGGAGTTTATAGCAGGTGTGCACTGGTTGATTCCTCTTACAGACCCTCTCTATAGCATAGAGAGGGTCTATTAGCATAGAGACCCTCTCTATTAGCTTACAGACCCTCTCTATTAGCTTACAGACCCTCTCTATTAGCTTACAGACCCTCTCTATTAGCAGTACACCAGCAGTGGTGGTTTGATAAAGACTCCAGTGGTTTGCGTTGAGTGTGTTCTCAGTGTGTGAATGCTGGAGCGAGGCTCCTCTTCAGCTCTGGAACAACTCTACACGTAGAAGCAAGTAAGAGACAACAAATCTTTCAAATGATAGTTATTGACAAACAATTACTACAAACAAATGAAAGTGATCATACGTGTGGGCTGAAGGTTAAAGAGGTGGAACAGAAAGACTGAAGAATGATCTCAACGTTTCTTCTTAAAACAAGATATTCTAGATCCACTTCATCACAGATTGTCTGATTTAGTTACGGGACGAAATGTACAGACTTTTTGAAGCAAGAAATGATTTTTTGTGAAGGAAACTGATGAACTATTGAGGCCAGTGAGTGTTGATGCTGAATCCTGTTTCATATTTGAATCTCTGTTTTATTAGAAGGAAAGATGGGACAGAGGAAAGTCTATTGTTCCCATCATTTTTCTTTCTTAACGACATTTTTGTCACATTCTCTTTGTGTTATTCATTTGAAAAATACTGACAATAGTTACAATGAAAACAAAATAAATATCATTATTGTTTCCAGCGAAGGTCGTTCTGTGTTCTGTAGCTTTGTGTAGTAATACACCAGTCAAGTCAAATGATGAATCTCTATACATAGATTTATATATTTCAGTGTGTAGTGGTGAAGAGTTTTAGATTATACTGTATGTATGTATATATATATATATAGACATACAGTATGTATATCTATATATATATTTCTTTGAATATATTTGAGTGTGTAGCAGTAAGTGTCAGAGCTGCAGTGAGTCAGTGTTTGTGTAGTTGTTGTCGTCTCGGTGTGACTGGATCTGGAGTTTACAAGATCTTCTTTGGTTCCGGCACTAAGCTGAGTGTAGAATCCAGTAAGTTTGATTTTATTCACTTTATCAGCCGGTTGTTGATCAGCTCTGATTCTGCACTTTAAGTCTCACTTAGTTTGTATGTTTCTATCAGAATGTTGTATTTCAGGGGATCTTTGACTCTCTGCACTATAAAGAGAAACATGCTAATGTTCCACTGAAATTACTTTATTATTTATCTATTATAAACGTATGAGTCGTTATTTGTGTTTAAGAGAATTATCGATGGGTTTATTGATGGATTATTGCTGTGAGACGATCAATTATCCAAATTATACTGTTGCCTTTATTAAGATTAGTATGTTCAACAGAAGTCTGCATTGTCAGTAAAAGCTATTTGCAGACGATGTGATTTAATTTATTAGTCAGATTCTTAGAAAATCTGTTTTTTGGGGAGTGCATCAAACTGACCGTGGACTGATTTATCCTCCATCATTATTAACTGTATAAATTTGAGCTTAGTTTTCTGTAGAGGTAAACATCCTGTATTATTTGATCTCATAGACTTTATACCAGCTGTGAACTGGTTAATTCCTCTAAGAGAGCTTCTTCATCAGCAGTAAATTCAAGTTTTTATCAGTTGTAGGTTTTAAAAGGAGCCAACAGCTGAAGTCAGATTTTGTTCATCCTGTTGTCGTTGTGTGAATCTCGGAGGAACAAAACTTCTCTTCAGCAGCGGAACAACTCTGTTCGTACAAAGCAGTAAGAAACACGACGTTCTTTAACGTTCTTTAACATTCTTTGAAGAGAATAGTCGTGTAAGTTGATGTCGATGTTTTGTCTCAAGAACCAAATGATTCTTTGTTTCATATAAAAATATGCTTCAAAGTTTGCATATTTTTCACACAAAAGAAAAGAATCAAACGTCTTGAGTTTGAACAATGACTCTATGAGATTAGAATTCCACGTATGATAATCTTTCTTATCATTGGGAAGAGATCTGAGTGTTTCCAAACAGAAGACGAAGCTCTGGGTTGTTGGTTAGAAGCTGAGTTCTGTGTGACTGAGTCTGGATTCAGAAAACTCTACTTTGGAAGAGGAACCACATTATTAATAGAAACCAGTGAGTCAAACCTCATTTATTCATCTTTACTGGGAACACAAATAACAACATCACATTCATCTTGTGGGTAATTTTCTTATATTGTTCTCAGTAAATTCTCGAACGTCAACACATTTTTAGATTTGCAATATCATTATCTTTAGTCAGTATATTTAATATAATATTATAATATTATAGTAAATGTATCGGTCGTGCAGTTCAATGATGTCAATCAGATTGAATTCACAGTTTATAAGCTCGTCACTTTCCTGCCGTCTGTCCTCGTTTCCCACTTAACTTATTTTGGTTGTTTATGATCATATTTTGCATCAGATTGATGCACGGCGCGCTGTTATTAACATATATACTGTGAGTTCTATGTGTGATTGAACAGGACTGTTGGTGAGGGCTTATAGCTCAAAGTCAAACTAAAATATCATCAAAACCATCTGCCTGTAAACTATCCAGACCAGATTAACTCTTATTAAATATGTTTATTAGAACTGAATCTTGGGAGGAAAAACAAACCTGCGGTAAATATAAAGATATTACACCTTTAAACTGACCTTTACATTATTTCACAACGTATGAGAACAAAAGATAAAATGGTTCTCATTAACGTGATATCTTATTATAGCCAAAAAATACAATTATATGGATTCATCAGATACAACTCAAGCAAAACCACAAATGTAAAAAAGATAATAAATTAATAAAAAACATGTAGCTCTGAATTATATAAAGGCTTCAGAGGTTGTGAGTTATCGACCAGCCGTCCTGAGCTGTGTGACCTCAGGCGGGTACCAGAAGCTCCAGTTTGGATCTGGAGTTAAACTCTTCGTCCACGACGGTGAGTTCAAACTCTTTATTACACCTAAGTCAGGAAGACAAGCACACCTACACTTATAGAATAAGTATGAATATACATATTTCAGCCGTTTTATTCTTTAACATCTTACAAGAAGAAGAACATGTTATTGTTGGAGGAAGCTGTTCTCTTATTTCCTCGTAGGAAAATAAAAATCCATCATCATTATTAAATTGGAGACTCCAACGTGTTCATCAGCACGTTCTGTGAACGTCAATAATATAATAATATACAGGGTCAAACTGGACGGATTACACAAAACGTTTACATTTACTGCACAATATCATCTCCTTTGACTTCTAAACACAACCAACAGATCTACACTTAACATGAAATAGTTCCACTCAAATATAAAGACGTGAGTAAAAACCTACCATTTAAAAAACATTTAGCAGAATGTTTTTATTTATTTATTTTTCATTGAAATTGATGAAGATCTAATAAATTGAGCCACTCAGTGAGTTTATGTTGTGAAGACGAGGAACTGAGCTGAAAATACAAAACAGTAAGATTTATATCTTCAATATGCAGCAAATATCTGAATCAATCAGTGATGACTCGATATTGTAAATATATATAAGAAATTCATTAATGACAATTTTGATTAACGATGATTAAACTCACAGAAATATCAATTATTTGCTTGTATCACTTTTGTCAACTGAACACTTTTTATAGACGTCACTTTAAATAAAGATGAATATGATTGCAGCCCTTGTTTTCAAACAACGCAATAAGATGCAGATGTTCCATGTTTTAACCCAATAATAGTGAATTAGTTCATTAATTCAATTCTTATTCACAAATGTTTGAAATAAGACAGTCCATACCAGCAATAGAGACACATTGATGAACATATTCTTCATCAGGATGAAGAGAAGTTGATTGATGGAGGTTCTCAGTTATTGATCAGACTTCCTGAACTGTGTGACTGGAGCTGGTTTAGACAAACTCCAGTTTGGATCAGGAATGAAACTCTTCGTCCATGACGGTGAGTAAAGAAGCAGTTCATACCAACATGAAACCTTCAATATTTCAATCTTATGAGAACAATAAGTTACAGAAGGGAACATGTGAACAGGGTGAGCAGCTACTTTCTAGAAACATCAATAGTTCGATTTTTAAATGACGTTATTGATTTGATTGCTTCTGCTAAAAAGAAACAAGTCCTCATGCTGTGAACAGAGATCAGAACTGTTTCCATAGCAACAGTCTGCTATTTCAATATCTTGTGGAAGAATACAAAATAAATGTAATGATGCACACGTTCATCAGTGCTTATGGGATGTAATAATAACCTTCAGAGTTTGTGAAAGAGGTTCTGAGTTATCGATCAGACTTCTTTAACTGACTGGTTCCCAAAAAGTAGAGTTTGGATCAGGAATGAAACTCTTCGTCCATGACGGTGAGTTGAAAACTGTTTGTAAAAACTGAATCATAAAGATAAATAAATATGTAGCAATTATAAACTAATGCGAACTAAGTTGTTAGTCATAAATCGACTCTAACATACAGAAAAGATTCATCGCCTGATAAAGAAAAGAGAACAAATAACAGTTTATTATGAACAACATTGAAACACATAAAGTCCTGTAGAACTAAATATGATCAGATAATACTGTTTAATTTTTTTATTTAATTTAATTTTAATTAATTTAATTTAATTTTTAATTTAATTTAATTTATTTTTTATTTAATATAGTGGAAGCAGACAGAAGTAACAGAAACAATCTCACTAAAGGAAGCTGATGAATCAGTATGAGAAAAATGACACTTACATTCACACTTACATTGATGTATAAAATCACATCGTCAGCGTAGTGTTATATTACTGTAATTATTCCTGTTGTGTTTTCTTGATGTCTCATTGCTTCAGTGAGTTATTCACAACTTAAATTAAGCATCTGAACTTTTATATATTAAGTTAAAAACAACTCTGTCTCTTATTTCATCTGAGAATATCATGAGAACTCCATCGAGTTGGTCAAGATTTAAAACGTTCAACAATTAGCTTGAAAGCAAAAGCAAACTGGAAAAAAGTATTTAATGTTGATTTTGGTCTGATAATAATAATAATAAGGTTCAATTTAAGAGATTCTGTGAATTATGCAGCCAACAAACTGTTCACACCAGTACGTCTCGTTATCCACTAAAACCGGACATTTAATGTTAATTTTAAACTAATATGTTAAAGTTGTAACTCTATATTTGTTAGCATATAAGCTTATCGACATAGTATTCTTGTTTTACAAGTTTAAATGATCATACTTGTCTAATTCATTTCTGCAGTATTCATTTGCTTTCATTCCTAAAAGTAAAATCAACGCAGAACATTTCCTGTAAATGTAACGACTTCTTTATTGTTGAATTATTGAATTTGAACAATTACATCATAATTTCACTTCTTCCACTTTAAACTTTTTTACTATTTGTTACATAAGAAGGAAACAAACGGACCTTAAGACGGCGTTAACAGTAGTGCGTTACATTAATCATGTGTTATACTCGTTAGAGTTTCAGGCTCAGAGGTTTTTAAACCAGCAACACGTACAGTGTGAGTGACGCTACACGCAAACTCTTCTTTGGGAAAGGAACTCAACTCTTCGTACAATCCAGTAAGAATCAAACAAGAAGATTATTATTGGTTTTATGCGTGAGAATAACTTTGTTTAATGAAGTCATTTAATAAAGAAAGCTACTAAGTGCTTTACAGAGAATCATAAAATAGATCAAACTGTGCAGAACAAAATAACCTTCAAAAAGTGGCAGAAATAAAGTCAAACTGTTTCTACTTTATTCAAACAGAAATCAGGTCAAAGCATGTTTAAAAGCTGCTTTGTTCTGTTTTATTGGAAACAGCTGTTACCTTTAAAAGGTTGGATCTTCATCCACAGTTTAAACTATTGTGAAATAATTACAATCTCAAAATTCCCAATTTGAGTGAAACCAGGAGTATTTCCTTTAACTGTTGAAGGAAATACTCTTGAATGTTATGAAAACCAGATGTTACATCGTGTTCTCACAAAGAACACAAACCATCATTTAACATTAAGTTTAATTGTTAAAGGGTCAAAAATAATAATAAAGATTATCAGCTTTGACTTTACGTCTCTGAAGTGAAAACAAACTCATCTACAGCTCAGTCGTTGTTCATTCAACACTTAATATTTAACATAAATCTATAGGTGTGAATAACATGAAGCGTTGAGTGAGTTTGAGTTATGAAGCGTCTCAGAGTGTGAATGACGGGACGCAGAGGCTGATGTTTGGACGAGGAACTGAGCTGAAAATACAAAAGGGTAAAAATGTAGTGTTCATGAAACAGAAAAGAACCAGATCAGGTGGTAACATGCTAATTAATAACTTACAAATGTCAGAAACACATTATTGATATGGCGGATGATATTTTATGACAACAGCTGCCTTTTTATTGTAAATATTTCTGTGATGAATTATTGACGTAAGATCATTGATTATTGGTTAGAACGATCAGCTAGGGAAGTAAAACTACTAAAAAAGGTTTATTGGACGATATTTACTAAAACTATTAAAATCACATGATGGACAGTCATTAAGTTAAATGTTTCTGTTTTAATTAACAAAGTCCTGTCATCCTGACAAACCTGTTGTCACGTTTATCTCTCAATTAATTCTGTTAAATTCATCATCATTTATGAAAACTGAATATATGGATGGAGTCTAAATCTGAATGTTTCTTGCTCACATAACAACAATACAGAGTAAACGTACGAACAAAAGCGTGTTAGTTCTTGTTCAAGCTCTTTGTGATGTGTGACTCAGACTGGAGTCCAAAAGATCTGGTTTGGATCAGGGATCCAGGTCTCAGTAGAAACAAGTGAGTCTATTAATTTAACAGCTGGTTAGTCAGTTAAAGGGCAGTGTAACTGTTTAATAGTTAGTTTAAATGGTTAGTTTAAATGTTTAATGGTCAGTTTAAATAGTTAAATAGTTAGTTTAAAGGTCAAATAGTTAGTTTAAGAGTTTAATAGTTAGTTTAAATGTTAAATAGTTAGTTTAAATGTTAAATGGTCAGTTAAAATAGTTAAATAGTTAGTTTAAATGTTTAATGGTCAGTTTAAATAGTTAAATAGTTAGTTTAAATGTTTAATGGTCAGTTTAAATAGTTAAATGGTTAGTTTAAATGTTTAATGGTCAGTTTAAATAGTTAAATGGTTAGTTTAAATGTTTAATGGTCAGTTTAAATGTTTAATGGTCAGTTTAAATAGTTAAATGGTTAGTTTATATGTTAAATAGTTAGTTTAAATGTTTAATGGTCAGTTTAAATAGTTAAATAGTTAGTTTAAATGTTTAATGGTCAGTTTAAATAGTTAGCAAGGGACCAAACTACAACCTTTCTAAGGAAAGTAAAGTGTGATAGTTTCTTTGCTGTCAGCTCGAAATGTTTTAGATCTGAAGTTAATTTGCACGACGAACTCTAATTTAAGTTTTGTTTCGTGACACAAACTTTGAATTGACTCGTCCTAGTGAATTTAAACATGTATGTGATTGAGATGCAACTTTATCACAAACAAAACATACACCAATATAAATGTATTACGAAATACACAGAAATAATCTCTAGTAATTAATACATGTTTCTGTCATTGCAATGTCATTCATTTATAGATGATGGATATATAATAAAAACTGATACAAATGTTTAATACAAAAGTACAAAGAATCCAGTGATTAATAGTTAATACAAGTAATTTAACCTCTAACCTCATGTTGTAATATATAGTCGTAGTATATTACAATATACTGTGTACTGCTCTCTTAATATATAACACCTTTGAGTTTACTTAAATATTAGTTCAGATTATAATTGAGCATAATTCCTGCTATTTGTCGTCAGTCAGTGTCAGCGGTTATTGTTGAGCTTTCATGCAGAGTGTGAATAGTAACAACGTGAAAATGATTTTTGGATCAGGAATTCAACTGAAAATTCAAACACGTGAGTAGAAAGTTTTATCAAAAACTATTTTAAATTCTCTTATTTGTTGGTTACTTTGACTTCTTAGCTCTGGACGAACAGGACCAATGTTCATATTCTAATCTGGTATTCTACACCATAACGTCCTGAAGAAACATTATGTAAAAGTGCTGTTGAATGAAATATTTCTTAAAAGTTCCAATTAAGGTTATGCCTATTTTATCAGTCTTCTTATTTCCTCAGTTACTATCTACACTTCTGATCTGACATAGTGACAAAATACGTAAAAGATGCAAATATTCTGCAGTATTTTAATTATACTCATATGGTTCCCACATAAATCTTGTCTTTCCTCCAAAACACTCAACAGATGCAGCTCAACTAAAAGGCTCATTGAGTAATAACACAGACATAACCTCTTTGTTCTCCATTCAGTCATAAACCCATCTCTCCGTCATTGTGACTAAACGTTGTATTTAATCGATATATTCTCCACATTGTGTTTGGATCATTGTGAACATTGTGATGCTTTTTGTTCTGGACTCCGTGAATGTGTGAATGTGGGATACAAGTTGACTTTTGGTAATGGGATCAAACTGCACGTCCAGGCTCGTAAGTTGTTCATCATCTTTGAAATATACATCTAACAGCAGTCATTTGAAGGTTTAATTAGTGTAATTATAAAAACCAATCAGAATGAATGATGTCCTCATGTGACTGATGGATTAAAGACAATAAGTCTTTGTTTTGTCACGCAAAGTTACTTAAAACACGACTGAAAATCACAAACTGGGAATGAAATAATTCTTAGATTTGTCATTTTGTTTATTATATTTCCTATGTATTGTGTAAAATATATAAATTAACAAACTTATAACCAAATAAAAACTGAGAAAATGTTCAAATTCATGCAAAAGGTTTCATGGTGATATAACATGTGGTCTTGTTGTTTTTACCTGCAATATTTTAAGTTTCACATGCGGACACACATTAAGTGAATTTATAAAATATCTGAAAACCACATGTCTATATGTAAATATTGTTTATTAATAGTATAGGCTTCCATATTCTGTAATTACCATCGATATCACTGGGCTTCATTTCCATAAGTGACTAGAGATTAAACATGTTTCACTAACTATCACATTTCCTTAAGAAAATGAGTAAATTGTGAACGAGGAAGTCCGAAAAAAAAAAAGTCCCTCTCCCTAAAACTGTCCCTAGTATAACTTTATGAATTGTAGCGCGTGGTTCAGTAATAAGTCATCTGAACGTGTTGATTGTCTGAGCTGTTGGTGTTTGTTGTTCGGCGGCTGCTGACTGTGTGAATGCTGCTGGCTTTAAAATGTTCTTCATTTAATCGTACAAACAAGTGTGTCATGAGAAAGTCAAACAACACGTAAATACTAGTTCCCGATAAACGCTCCAAACTAACGTCTATCTGCGTAACGTTCAAAAAGTGAAGAATCAGATTATAATGTTATAATGCTGAAAATGAATCAAGAGAAAGAGAACTGACAATTATTGATAATTAAATGTTTAAATTCATTTGTAAACAGCTGAACATTAATGTAATAGTATTGTATATTTAACTTCTGCAATGTGAATATTTGCTACTTTTATCTTTCAGTACATTTCACTGTCGAACACAGTTTGAAACAAACTAATCGATATTTCAAACCTTGTAATTTCATCTGTAAAAAAATCTGTAAAAGAAAAAAATCTGTAAATCATCAAAAAAAAAATCAACAACCAGAGTGAAGAACAACATAAATACAGCTGCTATTTGTATTATTAACATATTAAACTACCAGTTCATTTTAATACACAACGGTTAATTAAAGGATACTGAACATAACGACATACACTAAATATAAAAAGTTAGTCTTGTATATGGAAACAATAAATATGAATCTTGATATAAATCAGAATACAAACACGATGCAGATCTGTTGAATTTAATAAGAAACATAAACAAATGTGTCATCAGCATAATGAAGGATATTCTGTAGTTTTTGAATGATGCTAACTTGCTGTGTGAATATTAACAATAACAAACTAATGTTTGGATCTGGAATCAAAGTTATTGTATCGACATGTAAGTGCATTTTATACCATTTATGATTATGGTTTATGGTTATAAAGTCAGAATGATCATTATTGATAATTAGCATTAAGGTTTCTTTGTGTACACGATCCTTTAGTGATTAAACATTTGAAACTTTCACCGTTATAAAGTTAGGGTCGGATAGTCACATTTCATAACTGTTTTGTAATATAACTATTTTAAAAGGGAAACGAAATACAGTTAGCTAAACACAGTTAGCATAAACACAGTTAGCTAAACACAGTTAGCTAAACACAGTTAGTATAAACACAGTTAGCTAAAAACAGTTAGCTAAACACAGTTAGCTAAAAACAGTTAGCTAAACACAGTTAGCTAAAAACAGTTAGCTAAACACAGTTAGCATAAACACAGTTAGCTAAAAACAGTTAGCATAAACATGGAACAGTTGACGTTGACCTGTCAACACACTTTGTAACTTTAACATTCACTTCACAACATGATGACTCAAACATTACATATTTGTTTGTACAAACAGATAAATAAAAAAAACAAAGTATTGTAAACACTTTAAATATAGTCGATATCAAAGTGAGTCTGTTGTTCGGAAGAAGCACCTAAAGGTCTGAATTAGTCATTTAAATTTGTCCGACAGTTTAACTTCTGTTTAACGTTTAACCTTTTAAAATCCGTGCAGACAAAATGACACATTTAGCTTCCTATTGGTAACATAAACATTGATGATATCAAAATGAAATATGTTTCAAACGTTCCTCTCAGTTCTCCGGTGTTTTTGCTGCCAGATAAATCTGTGTGTGAATGACAACATCAGGATTGTGTTTGGATCTGGAGTTAAACTTATTATCACATCAAGTAAGTGTGAGACTGTTTTAGCTGTAACTCACAGATAATATTAATACTATGATGTAATATTTCAAAATGCGTTCGGAACATATAGTCTATGTTGTACATTTATTGTAATTTGTATCTGATCAAAATAAACTATTCAGATTCTCGTTATTCAACCTGAAACCTAAGAATCTAACAAAATATTTCTACGAACTGACGATGTGAGTCACAAGACGTAATCTGCAAATTCACATTTGCTGCTGGAACAAAACATGATGTTGAAAAATTAACAGAAATATGTTGACATTCATATCAGCGTTAGCGTTAGCATATCTGAATATCTCAGATGTGAAAAGTTCACAGCAATATATTTACTTCAGTGAACTTTTAATGATTAATATACTTAATGGTTTAAAACATTGTACTTCATTTATGGTTAAATGTATTGAAATGACGAATACTTTAGTTTTTAACAATACAATATCAGAAGAGCACTTATGCCTTTACTTAAACTATACTTCTAGTAATATTGTTAGTGTACTAGTATGAATATAATGTGAATATAAAAAACTAAATTGTTTGTGTGCACATGTGCTTTGTAACTGCACTTTTATTAAATTTTATATAAACTTTTATTTAGATTAAATATTCTAAATTAAGATTAAATCGAAATTTACAAATATTACAAATTACAGAAACTATAATAATATTGTGCATGTACACTAAATACTATACATCTTTTGATAAATGTATTACACAAGTACCAAACCTAAATATATAATACATAAAATGTCTAAAAATGTACTTTTTAACAGAATATTGTAAATGTATAAAACATACAAACTTTAGTTGAGGATCAAAGTGAAGAAACTTGTTCACTTCTTAAACGTTTAAGCTGATAAAATATTCTAAAGGATAAAATGTCTAAAACAAGTCTGGGATCTTTTTCTGGAGTCGTGTGATTTGGGATTATTTGTTCTGAATTATTAATATTCAGTTTTAAAAGTTGGCGGATGTTTCAGAGTGAGTTTCAATCACAGTGTGTCTGTTTGTTTCTTCATCTGTTACATCGAACACAGAAACTCTGTGTGAACGTGATGCACAGTATCGTATTATTATTAATAATAATAATAATAATAATAATAGTGTTTGAACATTGCTCCTGTGTATTGATGAGTTGTCCTTTTGTGTTTTTCAGAGGGCGAGAACCCGCCGTCCTTCTACAAGCTGTCAGACGGGAACATCTCCGCTTGTCTGGCCACCGACTTCAGCAGAAACAAAGCAGCAAAGGATGAAAACTCACTTTTCAATAAAACCGAGGCGGTCCAGATGAAAGACGGGCTGTACAGCCAGGTGGCTCTGTTATCGTCTCAACAGGAGTTAGACACATGTGACCTCGGTGAGTCTGATCACTTCAAACATGAGAGGAAAGGTTCGATGCTCTATGATTCTGTCTTAGCCTGATGGTGATGACACGGTCAAATGAATTCAAAATTAAAAACCAAGTCTGATATTGAAAAGACAAACGATATCAAGGAGAATGAAAAGCAATCAAACTTTATTAGTATGGCAGCTTTTACAGGTGAGTTCAGTTCAAAGAGCTTCAGTGAGAACGACTAAAGCAATGTGAGACCAGTGAGAAATGATCATGATAAACATCTCATCAAGTAGAATTAAAAGCTATAATAATAATAATAATAATAATAATAATAACTAGTAAAACCATGTGCATCCAAAAATAGATGAATAAAATAGAATTCAAATGATAGAACTTAACTAAAATAAAACAAGTGATGAATACGATAGAATGACATCTTTAAACTTAAACACAATAAGGTCAGTAAATCATGAAAAGAATCAACAACAAATATCTGAAACAGTTGTTATTCAAAGAGCCGCTGGATCTGTGGGTTTAACTTCATGTTGAAAGATTTAACTTCCAGCAGAAAATAACCAAAATAGAAAAGTTTGAACCCAAAAGTGTGTTTTGTGAAACGGGGGTTATGTTTTTCATGAGACAAATATTGATCGATGTCATAACTAATATTCACTTGTTGTGTCTCCATGTTTTTCAGCTGCAGATAATTCTGATGCGTGTGAAGCTTTGCAACCAGGTTTGTATTAAATATTAAATCCAACTGAACAGCTGTTACTGTGCTTTGTTCTAATCGTCACAATGAAGATGATGAAGATGATGAGGATGATGATGGTGATGATGGTGATGATGATGATGATGATGGTGATGGTGATGATGGTGGTGGTGATGAGGATGATGTTGATGATGAGGAAGATGATGATGTTGATGATAAGGATGAGAATGAGGATGATGATGGTGGTGATGAGGATGATGATGTTGTTGTTGATGATGAGGATGATGATGATGATGATGATGGTGATGGTGGTGGTGGTGATGATGATGATGATGATGATGATGATGATGATGATGGTGGCGATGATGATGGTGATGAGGATGATGATGGTGATGATGATGATGATGATGATGATGATGGTGATGATGGTGGTGATGAGGATGATGATGGTGATGATGGTGATGATGGTGGTTGTGATGAGGAGGATCATGATGATGATGATGATGATGATGATGATGATGATGGTGATGATGGTGGTGATGAGGATGATGATGGTGATGATGGTGATGATGGTGGTTGTGATGAGGAGGATCATGATGATGATGATGATGATGATGATGATGATGATGTTTACAGATCCAAAGGTGAACCTGATGTCTCTGACCATCCTCGGCCTCCGGCTGCTCTTCTTCAAGACCGTCGTCTTCAACGTGCTGATGACGCTGCGGCTGTGGATGAGTCAGTGTGAGTATGATATAAATATATAGAACATGTAACAGACGTCTTTATTTACAATCCTCCCCGTTTTCATACATTCAGTATATGAAGACAACAAAACACGTTTACTGTTCAGCAGTAATAAACTTCAGAGCTGCAACAATAAGTTAGATAGATAGAGAGAGAGAGAGAGCGAGAGAGAGAGAGAGAGAGAGAGAGAGAGAGAGAGAGAGACAGAGAGAGAGAGAGAGAGAGAGAGAGAGAGAGAGAGAGAGAGAGAGAGAGAGAGATACTTTATTTATCCCCAGGGGGAAATTAGTTTGTAGCAGCAGCAATTTACAGAGTAAAATATAACTTATGGAATGCACAATATATACAATACAATAAAATAACAAAGCAGATATTGAATTTGAAGGAATAGATTAATAAAAAATAAGATAAAATAGAATAAAAAATAGAAATGCACAGTATGTACCATGAATAGAGTGGTATTAACTAGTAACTAAACAACCTGGACAGTAGAGCAAGGATCACCAACAACAAGCAACAACCGTGTAGCGCTGTTATAGTCATGTGAAGGATGATGATCTGGCCCGAGGTGTTTTATTATAAAGTCTTATTTAACAGAAACAAGTAAAAATGACAAAACATTTTCTGGGACTTTGCTCCTTTTCTTCTTCTTCTTCTTCTTCTTCTTAGTGACCGAGTGTCCTGGACTTTTTACTCTCTTCTCTGGTGTTTCAGAAACCAAATTATTAATCTATAATTTACAAATTGACCCTTTTTTGATCACCATTAAGCCAATAAAACTCAAAACATCCTGCACATACTTTTCAGAATAAAAGCCTCCCAGCAGCTCCTGGTTGGCTTTTACTGTGAAATCTTTGTTGACAAAAGCTTAACGACGGTTTGAAAAAGTAAAATAAAATGTTTTTTTTAAAAGTTGCCTTTTGTTTGTAGTTAATAATAATATAGTTAATATAATCATAAAGAGAGCATCATGTGAGACGACTGCTCAAACCTCACTTTGACTTTTATGAGTTGAAGAGTTTGAGGCGTTTAGTTTCGTGTCTGAGATGAAACATAAGTTTTAAGTTGTGATGTTCTTAAAGCTCCGTCCATCACTCCGACTTCTGTTGTCATCAGAGTCAATCTTTGTAAATACAATAAGTAATTATGAATCATAATTCATCTGGAACCCTGAACAATTACAATGTAGACTCAAAAGATGAATATTAAATAAAAGAATACAGACGTTATTCTAATTTAAATATAAAGTGAAAATGTTTCTGACTTTTATAAAATGCTAAAAAGGTTCATGTAATTATAATATATAAATATTAATGTTTTTCTGTGAACGTCTTCAAACAGAAACTCACTGATTCACATTTGCTGTCTGTTTATGATATTTTCTGATTTGTTCATGTTGAATTATTGATCTGCATATAATGTTATTAAATATTGTTTCATGTTTTATTTTGTAGAAACTCTGCAGAACTTCAGCAGAAGACGATCGGATCGACTCCGCTTCATTACTTCTGTTTAATGTTTAAATATAAATACATTAATTCATATGTTGACGTGTTTATGTCTAAATATTAATATCATATTAATTCATGTGTTCACGTGTTTATAACAGATGGAATCTTTATCAGTGATGTTGCTTTGACTCTTTCTGTCCTGCAGATGTAAATATCAGTTACATTGAATTAATTTGTTACATTTAATACTTTTGATACATTCGACTGAATAATAATGTTTAAAAACTGTAAAATAAAAACGTAAACATCATCAGACTGAATGATTGTTGTTTTTGATCAGAACACCTGATTTTATATTTAAATCTGTATGTGTAATAATAATAATTAAAGCTGCAAGCAGTGATGTACGGGCCCTCGCACCTTCCCGCGTCTCGGGGGTACTGGCGGGACGCCGACAGACGCCGACGCAAATGTCTTTGACCATCAGACAACACGTCCCGGAGTTCAACATATTTTTAAAGCTGTGTGACGCTGGAAATTATGTCGTGCAAATATTCCACCAGTTCCTGTATCCACTATGTGGCGCTAGAGACCACGTGCAAACATGCATTACGTTGCTCTACATCAAGTATAGACCACATCATGTAAATGTCATGTAAATCAGATTCAGTTTGACTCATAACGCTGTCTTCCTGTTGCCAGTAGGTGGCGCTATGACTATGAGTGAAAATTGGCTTGTAGACATCCTCAGGCCATGACTGTTATCAAGTATGGCAAGTTTGGGACAGATTTGAGCAAGTCCAGTGGAGTTACATCAGCTTGTTGTTTAACGGCGAATCACGTAAAATGGCCGCCACGCCTCGGCTACACCATTCCATCAAACGTAAAGCTTTGAGTAACTTTTAAGAGCAAAGGTCTTTAGATTATACTGACCAAAGTGAAGTGGATCTGACAAAGTCCCTATGAGGAGTTCGTTAAAGTATAGCGACTAGAAATCATGGGGAAATTAACACAAAACTCTAAATGGCCGACTTCCTGTTAATTTTAGAGCATTATCCCAAGAGACTTTTTTTAAGTCTCCATGTGATACATGTCTCTACCAGATATCATACATGTAGGTCAAACGTAGCGTCGGGGCTGCGTTTTTGAATATTTGTAGGGGGCGCTATCGAGGCAATTTTCAACGGTCAAGCCAAAAAGCGATATGAAATATTTATTTACATCACCTATGACACCTGTGCAAAGTTACAAGGCTTGCTGAACATCCTAATGTACAGAAAAATAAGCTTCATTTTTCATGGTGAATGACGCGTTGCCACGGCAATGGGCGCCACATACAACGAAGGTCGTTCAATGTCAGTAGACCATTTTAGTAACTTTTCATCATCAATGTCTTTAGATCATCTTGGCTTAATGGCTTAATGGCTTAACTACTGTATCGCTCCCGAGTGGTTGAATGGAATGAAAATTGTACGTAACAATATACGATGTGCACATATGAGACAAATTCTGTGATTATAGGCTAAATGGTTTTGAAGTAATGAGTATTGAAAAACAAAGCCACGCCTTATGAAGTTCATTGGTCCATATCTTCTAAACGTAATGAGATATCAAACATCTTTTGATAACATGTTATTATATAGATCCAATACTGATCCACAGTAAATTTAATAGCAATCGGACTCAACGTGTAGGAGGAGGTTGCAAAAATGGGTTTTTCACAAAATTCAAAATTGTGGAAGATTTTGGGAGGCGGAGCTTCATGCTCCAAGTGGCTTTTTTGTAGACCTCATTTGGTTGCATGCCTGTGCAAAATTTCAAGTTAATTGGACATACGGGATGAGGGGGCTAAATTCTAGGGGGCGCTAGCGAGCAATATTTTCATGTTCGAGCGTAGGACCCATAAAATATCAGGTTTTTCACCAGTCCTGATATGCATGCCGACTTTGGGGAGTCTTCGGATATGATAAAGCCCCCAAAAAGGCAATTCACTTGCAGAATAATAATGATCACTACAGTTTCAATAGCGACCTCTCGGCCCGACGTTGTCGGTGCTTCGGCCCTAATGATAATAATAACTGTTGTTATTATAAGCAAACAATTAATATAATTATAAGAACAGCAACAATAAAGAATAATAATACTTGCAAAATTAAACAAATATTTTTTCTTTTTTAAGTACCAAAAGTACGAGTGCAGAATAATATAAATGATATTTTGGTATTATAATAATTGTTGCTGTAGATCTGATTCATAGAAATAACTGAGTCTCTTTATAGAAATAGGGTTAGGGTTAGTTAAACGTCTTCGTCTCTTTATAAACTTTATTCAGCCTGAAAACAACTCTTTATATCTGCACATTTTAAAATGTTTTCTAAACTGTTAGAAACACAATGCTGACACATTTCACACATTTCTGCAGTAACTCTATTGATTTACATCTGAGCAGAATATTTACAATAAAATGAAATAATGAATAATTCCAAAGCCAGAGGTTTTGTT
Source organism: Anarhichas minor (assembly GCF_050575085.1). NCBI lineage: Eukaryota > Metazoa > Chordata > Actinopteri > Perciformes > Anarhichadidae > Anarhichas > Anarhichas minor. Next base: position 78,107 of record NW_027466470.1, on the reverse strand, counting down.
TTTAGTCTCATTAAACTTCACAGTGATTTAGTGTGAAAACATGGATGAAGAAGACGATGATGAGGACGAAGGAGAGCTGCTCTCTGATCACATAAAGAACATAATTATTGATCTTAAATCATCGTCTCTCTGAGAGATTTAGGATTTCAGGAATTTGTTTTTGTTTCAAATCTTTATTTTGCAGAAAATAAATGACTTTATGCAAAAACATAGAATAAATAAAGGAGACTGAAGCAAACTGCTGCATTTCTGATTCCTTCTTGTTACATTGACTTTAGTAAAGTCAATAAAGTGAAACATTATTTCTGTTATTATATGAAAAGTCATTAAAAGTTCACAGATTAAAGTTCCTTTCTGAGAGACAAATGTTGCCAGAGTTGTTATTTTGAGTTTAACTGAGATTAGCTGTGAGATGCTTGTTGGTTCTGTAGACGTTACAAATACAAGTTCATCCAACAGGAAGCAGAGGAGGATCAGTGTTAGTGAGCTGCAGACTCTCATGTTCTCGTGTGGTTTCCTGTTTGTTCTGCAGCACAAAAACAGCAGCAATGCACAGAGAAGTGTGTGTGTGTGTGTGTGAGTGTGTGTGTGTGTGTGTGTGTGTGTGTGAGTGTGTGTGTGTGTGTGTGTGTGTGTGTGTGTGTGTGTGTGTGAGAGTGTGTGTGTGTGTGTGTGTGTGTGTGTGTGAGAGTGTGTGTGTGTGTGTGTGTGAGTGAGAAAGAGGACAGTTTAACCTGAACAATAACCGAAGGTATTGAATTCATAAATACAGTACATGACATGAGTGTGTAGTGAGGTTAGTACCAGTCGGGTTCTTGTTCACATGAGGTCGTGGTGACTAACTTCACCTGAATCCTTTACAGGAGAATGAATGAATGAATGAATGAATGAATGAATGAATGACAGTCAGCCAACATTAGTTTGATTCGTTTGAGCTTTTTAAACAAACAGCATCAACATGTTTCTGTGGTCGCAAACTTCCAGTTTCTCTATTAGGTCAAGTTCTTGTTTTCTCCACACCGGACAATTAAAGGTTCTATATTTAACATCCAGATCATCAATATCTGATCAATAACTATCATCTACATAAAGATCCAGATCATTAATATCTGATCAATAACTCTCAGATATCAGTAATGTAACCTGATCAGAGAACCAAGTCTCAGTGTGATGACATCAGAGCTTCTCCTCTCTGGTCACAGAGCTGGACGCGTATCAGTGCATGTGAGCGTACCTTTTAGTGCACGTTAGTGCATGTGAGCGTGTGAGTGTGTGTTAGTGCATGTGAGGGGCCTCACATATATATATATTACACAGATTTATTCATCAAACATTTAGTTTAGTTATTTAAGCTGTTTTGTCAAAAATAAGTAAATAGATTATCTGACAAATATCTCTATAAAATAAATAATAAATAATAAATGATAAATAATAAATAATAAATAATAAATAATAAATAATAAATAATAAATAATAAATAATAAATAATAGATAATAAATAATAAATGATACATAATACATAATAAATGATAAATAATAAATAATAAATGATACATAATAAATAATAAATGACAAATAATAAATAATAAATATTGAATGATAAATAATAAATAATAAATAATAAATAATAAATAATAAATAATAAATAATAAATAATAAATGATGAATAATAAATAATAAATAATAAATAATAAATAATAAATAATAAATAATAAATAATAAATAATAAATAATAGATAATAGATAATAAATAATAAATGATGAATAATAAATAATAAATAATAAATAATAAATAATAAATAATAAATAATAAATAATAGATAATAGATAATAAATAATAAATAATAAATAATAGATAATAGATAATAAATAATAAATGATAAATAATAAATAATAAATGATAAATACCCACAATTGTACACAACCTGGTATGATGTGGTCATGGTAATGTGATACGTCGTATTTACCCTCACAGTCTCTCAGTGAACACGATCCGTCAGTGAGTCCCTGAGGGTGTTAGTGCATGTGAGCATGCCTTTTAGTGCATGCTAGTGCACGTGAGCATACCTTTTAGTGCATGTTATTGCATGTTAGTGCATGTGAGCGTATCTTTTAGTGCATGTTATTGCCTGTTAGTGCATGTGAGCGTACCTTTTAGTGCATGTTATTGCATGTTAGTGCATGTGAGCGTATCTTTTAGTGCATGTTATTGCATGTTAGTGCATGTGAGCGTATCTTTTAGTGCATGTTATTGCCTGTTAGTGCATGTGAGCGTACCTTTTAGTGCATGTTATTGCATGTTAGTGCATGTGAGCGTATCTTTTAGTGCATGTTATTGCATGTTAGTGCATGTGAGCGTATCTTTTAGTGCATGTTATTGCATGTTAGTGCATGTGAGCGTATCTTTTAGTGCATGTTATTGCATGTTAGTGCATGTGAGCGTATCTTTTAGTGCATGTTATTGCATGTTAGTGCATGTGAGCGTATCTTTTAGTGCATGTTATTGCATGTTAGTGCATGTGAGCGTGCCCCACTGGTTAGCCCATCGCTCTGCAGCTGACTTACAGATGAAAAATAGCCTCTTGGCTTTAACTCTGACGCATTGACAGCGATGTTTTTATTAATGTTAGCTCTGCTAGCTGTTGTTAGCACGGTTAGCACCATTAGCTGCTAGCCGCTGGCTCAGTTGTTGCCATGTTGAGAGCCATGTGGAACCAACAGAAACTGCTCTAAACCCAAACCCCCTCTCTTCATCTTGTCACGTCATAAAAGAATCACCTGATATCAGTTATTATATGTGAGTGAGTTAATACATGAATGTTATGAAACAGATCAGAGAATCACAAACACACTTCATTAGAGACGAGTGATGAAAAGATTGGAACTAAATCTTTACTTCTGAAACTTAAACGTACAAACGATATGAAAAATGAATCATGAACTAGTTTGATGGCAGAAGTATGTTGTCATCATCTTCATCTTCATCATCATCTTCATCACTTTCAGGTTAAACCACCAGACTGAATGGAAACATGAAAACCACAGAGTGTCACTCACAGCTGTGTGTGTTTTCCACTGGAGTGTGTTCATTTATATATACTGTATATACAGTATATATATATAAATATATACAGATATACATATAGATGTTTTAAAATATGTTGTGAAGTAAAGTATTTATTCTCGTATTTAAATATTGATTTTGAGATGAATTGTTTGTTTTATCTCCACAGTTCTTCTCTGGATCATAAATGAACCGTTACCTTCAGGTTAGTCTGTGCTTCAGAGCTTCAAAGCTTCAAAGCTTCAGAGCTTCAGAGCTTCAAAGCTTCAAAGCGTCAAAGCTTCAAAGCTTCAGAGCTTCAGAGCTTCAAAGCGGCAAAGCTTCAGAGCTTCAAAGCTTCAGAGCTTCAAAGCTTCAAAGCTTCAGAGCTTCAAAACTTCAGAGCTTCAAAGCTTCAGAGCTTCTAAATAAACTCACAGATGATTTCATCTCTGAATTGTTTTGACTTTTGTTCAGGTTATTTAACAGATAAAAGTCAAAGTGACTTTCATCATTGTACTTTACTCAAGTACTTCACATTAGTACAGTTTAGAGGTACTTTTTACTTCTACTTCACATCTCAGAGGGAAATATTGTTCTTTCTACTTCTCTACATTTATTTCAGAGCTTCAGTTACTTTTCAAATGAAGCTTTTACAAACAAAAGATCTGATCAGTTTATTTATTGTTGAACATTAAAGTACCACATGAATATCAATACACCAATACTAATGATCCAGTACTACAGAAGTACAACAGTAGCCACTCTGCATTATGAGTACTTTTACTTTTGATACTACCAAGTACATATTGTTGCTAATACTTCTGTACTAAGTGAAGTAGTGAGTATTTTATACTGCAGTATTTCTACTTTTACTGAAGTAAATGGTTTGAGTACTTCTACCACTGAACTGGGACAGAACTTGTGATACACAAGAACGCTTCCATTTTACCCAGCATGCATCTCACATTTAACCAGCGGCTTTGAGTGGGACTCATAACTATTTATAAATATATAGATTTCATTCAGTAACCTCTGAGGTGAAGCAGCCCGGTGGGAGCTTTCAGTCAGCGTCCATGGTCTTCATCCTGAGACAACAAACACAATCACACTGAGCAGTGTCTCTGTGACATGCTGAGCCCTTTATCATAATAATAGTAGTAACAATGTATTTTATTTGTATAGCGCTTTAAAACACAAACAATAAAAGCAATAACAATACAAACTGAATAGATGACATCATAACAGTAAGGAACATAAACATAAAGTCACTTTAAAAGCAGATTTAAATACATGAGTTTTAAGTGTTGAGTCACGGAGAATGAATTTTCCGTGAATCCGCATTTCTGCAGACTTTACCCACAATTCATAGCACTGTGACGTTAAACACGAGGTAACCAGAGGAAGCATGGAGACGTAAAAAACATGTAAAGAAAGAAAATTAAACGTGTGAGGTCAAAACATTAAGGATTAAAGATGGAAACAGAGATTATTATATACATTTATATATATGTCTATAAATGTATATAAATATATATATATTACACAGATTTATTCATCAAACATTTAGTTTAGTTATTTAAGCTGTTTTGTCAAAAATAAGTAAATAGATTATCTGACAAATATCTCTATAAAATAAATAATAAATAATAAATGATAAATAATAAATAATAAATAATAAATAATAAATAATAAATAATAGATAATAGATAATAAATAATAAATGATACATAATAAATAATAAATGATAAAGAATAAATAATAAATGATACATAATAAATAATAAATAATAAATAATAAATGATAAATAATAAATAATAAATAATAAATGATAAATAATAAATAATAGATAATAAATAATAAATTATACATAATAAATAATAAATGATAAATAATAAATAATAAATGACAAATAATAAATAATAAATATTAAATAATAAATAATAAATAATAAATAATAAATAATAAATAATAAATAATAAATAATAAATAATAGATAATAGATAATAAATAATAAATGATGAATAATAAATAATAAATAATAAATAATAAATAATAAATAATAAATAATAGATAATAGATAATAAATAATAAATAATAAATAATAGATAATAGATAATAAATAATACATGATAAATAATAAATAATAAATGATAAATACCCACAATTGTACACAACCTGGTATGATGTGGTCATGGTAATGTGATACGTCGTATTTACCCTCACAGTCTCTCAGTGAACACGATCCGTCAGTGAGTCCCTGAGGGTTCAGGGTTTAGGGTCTCAGGGGGGACGCTGGGTCTGGATCGTGCTCTCGTGAAGTTATTTAAGTCACATATTTATATATATTGTGAGTGATGAGATACATTGTTGTTGTTGTTGTTTGTCTCTTGTTAGTGTCTCTGTGTGTTGTCGTCATGTAGAGGAAGAGGTTTTCTTAAGTTCATTAAACATTCGTTTATAAACTCATGTCATATTCATATTGATGTAGTTTTATGCTGTCGTGTCTAGTTTAAGCGACGCTGTTCACAACGTGTAGCGGCTGAAACACAACGTCAACACACGGACACGTGAAACATGAGCTGGTTATTAAACATTCATTCTTCATGTGTTGATGTTCATATGAGCTCAGCTGTCACACAGAGTCTCTGAGCTAAGTTCAGACAGACTGTTGTGTTTATTCTTTATTAAAAATCACTGGTCAGACATTTATACTTATTATAAGGAAGGTCAAACACGTCAGCTCTCTTTACATGTTTAAAATAATAAAGCTGAGAGAAACAGAAGCATCATATAGAAAAGAATAGAAACAAACATATGAATATGAGTTATGTCCCCATAGAGACGTCTCTCTCTCTGTCGTCCTGTGGAGGCGTTTGTATCTGCGATCTGAGTGGCTGCTGCTGCTGGAAGCTGTTTCCACAGGATGTGGTCGCTCGCTGAGGACGAGCTGCTCCAAGCGTCACAGACGGAGGCGGTGTGGTTTCTGCCTCAAAGGCTGCTGGGACAGGATGTGTGTGTGTGTGTGTGTGTGTGTGTGTGTGTGTGTGTGAGTGTGTGTGTGGGTGAGTGTGTGAGTGTGTGTGTGAGTGAGTGTGTGAGTGTGTGTGTGGGTGTTGAGGTGAAGACTCAGAAACAGGTCTGACTCCTAAATATAAACCATATGAGATAAATATGTCACAAACAAACAGCTGCTCTGAGATCTCATTATAGTTCAAGTGCTTTATAGATTAACTTCATCATTATTTATTATTATTATTATTATTATTATTATTATTATTATTACCAGCAGGGACCCAAAGCCTTTGTGCACTTGACTTTGTATTTTATTCTTTATATTTGAATCGTCTTTATATTGACTATGTTAATCTTATATTCATTTTATATTGATTATATTAATCTTATATTGATTATATTGATCTAATTTCTCCTCTTGTTACATTCAGGCTCCTCTGTTCATTTTCTCTCTGTATTCATGTACATAATAATATATTTTTCATATTCTTCTGAGACCAGATGAGTTCTTTTTTAAATGACAAACAAAGAAATAAAAAAAGAAGCAAAAGAAGATATTAAAAGATCAGATAAAGTTCATTATTATTATTCATTATCACTCAGAAGGCAAATGTTCTGCTCATTGTCTCCGTGTCTTTGTGGTAATATTTTAAAAAGAAGGAAGTTAAAATACAAAATATAGTGATGATGATAAATTATTAATAAACAATACTAACAACGACAATACTAATAATAATAACAATACTAATAACAAACAACACTACTAATAACAACAACACTACTAATAATAACAACACTACTAACAACAACAATATTACTAACAACAATACTACCAATAATAACACCACTACTAATAATAACAACAATACTAATAACAACAACACTACTAATAATAACAACAATACTAATAATAACAACACTACTAATAACAACAATACTAATAATAACAACACTAATAATAACAACAACACTACTAATAATAACAACACTACTAATAACAACAACACTACTAATAATAACAACACTACTAATAACAACAACACCACTAATAATAACAACACTACTAACAACAACAATACTAATAATAACAACACTACTAATAACAACAACACTACTAATAATAACAACACTACTAACAACAACAATACTACTAACAACAATACTACCAATAATAACACCACTACTAATAATAACAACAATACTAATAACAACAACACTACTAATAACAACAATACTAATAACAACACTACTACTAATAACAACAATACTAATAACAGCAACACTACTAATAATAACAACACTACTAATAACAACAATACTAATAACAACAATACTAATAACAACACTACTAATAACAACAATACTAATAACAACAACACTACTAATAATAACAATACTACTAATAACAACAATACTAACAACAACAACACTACTAATAACAACAACACTACTAATAACAACAACACTAATAATAACAACAATACTAATAACAACAATACTAACAACAACAATACTAATAATAACAATACTAATAATTAATGGGAGGAAACGCATCCTCATTAACATGTCAAGTTTTTAATAATTTGATTTGAATCACACGTTCGTCAGAGGACGAGCACTAACACGTCTTAACGAGTTTTTTTTAATATATAATTTGTACTTTCACTTGAGTAAAAGTACAACAGTAAGAGAGTACAATTATATGTATATTTATGATTTTAATATATGAATATGAGAGTTGTAGGAGTTGTGTCTGTCATACTGGTTTCATTTGGCTGTGTGTACATTTACATAAATATATTCTGCTATTCTGTTAGTTTGATAAAACTTTATTTAGTAAAATGCAACCATGTGACGCCTCAGAAACAAAAATGTTTATGAAGATGTAAGAATGATGATGATGAAGATGATGATGAAGGTAGTGTGACCTGCTGTGACCTCGTGACTCTGTGGAAACTTTACCGGTGATGGAACAATCATTTGGTTGTTTTTTTGGTTTTCTGCAGCTTCGCCTCCGACAGGAAGTCAGCAGCAGGATGTGCATGAGGTGAAGAAGAAGAAGAAGAAGAAGAAGAAGAAGAAGAAGAAGAAGAAGAAGAAGAAGAAGAAGAAACGAGGTTGCGGCAGCGTGAAGCTTCGAGGTCACGATGTGACGAACATCCGTCAGCAGAAGAAGAAACAACCGCAGCATGTTTCCAACACGTGTGGTGGAAACATGCTGCAGCTGTTTTTAAACCTTCAGGAACCTGAAATAAAATGATTCAAACATAGAAATATATAAATTATATATATATTATATTTTTACATGAATATTATATATACATACAGTATATGTATATACATATATACATATATATATGTCATATTAACAGTTTATATCCTGAAGAGATGCAATGCAGTGAACGCACCACATACTGGTTAGTGAACGCACCACATACTGGTCAGTGAACGCACCACATACTGGTCAGTGAACGCACCAAATACTGGTTAGTGAACGCACCACATACTGGTCGGTGAACGCACCACATACTGGTCAGTGAACGCACCACATACTGGTCGGTGAACGCACCACATACTGGTCAGTGAACGCACCACATACTGGTCAGTGAACGCACCAAATACTGGTTAGTGAACGCACCACATACTGGTCGGTGAACGCACCACATACTGGTCAGTGAACGCACCACATACTGGTCGGTGAACGCACCAAATACTGGTTAGTGAACGCACCACATACTGGTCGGTGAACGCACCACATACTGGTCGGTGAACGCACCAAATACTGGTTAGTGAACGCACCACATACTGGTCAGTGAACGCACCACATACTGGTCGGTGAACGCACCACATACTGGTCAGTGAACGCACCACATACTGGTCGGTGAACGCACCACATACTGGTCAGTGAACGCACCACATACTGGTCAGTGAACGCACCAAATACTGGTTAGTGAACGCACCACATACTGGTCGGTGAACGCACCACATACTGGTCAGTGAACGCACCACATACTGGTCGGTGAACGCACCAAATACTGGTTAGTGAACGCACCACATACTGGTCGGTGAACGCACCACATACTGGTCGGTGAACGCACCACATACTGGTCAGTGAACGCACCACATACTAGTCAGTGAACGCATCACACACTGAACACAATGTGAGTATTTCATTTCCTGTTCACTGGTAGAATTGGTTCGTGGTCTCTCTCAGGTCCTTACCTCAGGACGTCAGAGGTCAGAGGTCAGAGGTAAGGACCTGGTCTCCCTCTGTGTACAGGGACCCTGAAGTGTCTTTAAAGTGACTCCTGTTTCCTAAAGAATGAATGAATGAACTGAGGACGATTCCGGGCTTCAAGTCTAAGCTCAGTCTTGTGACTTATTATTATTATTATTTCTATTCTTTGTGCTCCTTACTGTTTCATTCTCATGGCTGCTGAGTGACTTTTACTCTTCTCCTCCACAACTCGCCCAGTTTTGACAAGTTTATAGTTCTAAATGTGAGTAGTTCATTCTTTTCTCTCATCAGATGAGACTTTGATCACACGGTGGAGCTCTGTTCTGGGCTGACTCTCCAGGTCCAGGTCTGTCAGGAGAGTCCTGGTTCCTGTAGGGGGCGTAATGAAGGCTCTCCGTTGGCTGTCTGCTGTGACTACGGCTCCATCTTCTGACTGTTCTCAGGAACTGTTCCCTTCAAACCAACGAGTCCTGAATGAAGAAATCAAACCCTTTAAACAGAACGGATTCTGGATGAGCTGAATCATTTGATTGAACCTTTATTTATCCAAGATGATCCAGGTGAGATTCTGCATCTCTTCTCTAGAGGGTCTACATGAAACCCCATTAAACACACTTGAAGGACTAAACAGCAAAAAAGTTAAAAACAACATAAAAATCATAAAACATTTCACGTAGGAGAGACGACAGACTTTCAAAAACCGATGATAAAATGGCATCACTGTGGAGCTCACATCCTCACAGAGACCTGAATCCACGGTGGTCCAGGATCAAGCAGTGTTCACATCATGAGGACTCTGGTGGACCAGAGGAGGAGGACTCTGTGTTCACATCACGAGGACTCTGGTGGACCAGAGGAGGTGGACTCTGTGTTCACATCACGAGGACTCTGGTGGACCAGAGGAGGTGGACTCTGTGTTCACATCACGAGGACTCTGGTGGACCAGAGGAGGACTCTGTGTTCACATCATGAGGACTCTGGTGGACCAGAGGAGGTGGACTCTGTGTTCACATCATGAGGACTCTGGTGGACCAAAGGAGGAGGACTCTGGTGCTCAAACACAGTCACAGTTGATGGAAAATGTTTCGTGAAGGCCGTGATGTGATTGGCTGATTCAACCACGAGAGCAGAATACGTCGTGAGAGTCATCAGGCTCGTTCGACATAAGCCAGGCGTGCGCAGACTCGATCACCGGCGATCGGCGCACAATGCATGCTGGGTAGATTTGCGTCCGACTTGCTCTGACGTCATGAAAACGTGCGTAACGTTGATCTCACGTGAGCGAGGCGGCCGCAGATTTTTGAGCCAGGCGCTGCAGTTGCTCTCCACCGACTGCGTGACCCCAGGGCATGATGGGAAACTTCTTGCTGTCTTCGGATCAAAGAGCTGATTGGCTCTTAGATTGTCTTTAGTGGAAAAGGTGGGCGACCGTGGCTCACTGGGTTAACAGGGTTGTCTGGTTACCACAAGATCGCTGTTCGAGCCTTGGCCTTTGAGGTGTCGCCTGTCAAAGGCAGCCCACTGCTCTCCATATATAGGGATGGGTCAAATGCAGAGACAAAATGATCCTTAATTAACAGGATAAATATAGTATATAAAAATGTAAATCCAAAAAATTTCTATCTAATACTTAATGCTAGATTGTTGGCTATTAGTCTCATTTTGTGCAATAACAATAATAATATATAAGGCTATTTATTTATATAAATGTTTAAATAAATATGACATCCAAGAACTAAAATATGCCCAATCTTATATCCTCAATTATAATAATAACATAGTTAAATATATAAAAAGACATCCAAACTTAAAGACCAGCAATTTTGGGGTTAAGTGTCTTGCTCAAGGACACATCGACATGCTCCTAGCGGAGCCGGGGATCAAACCACCGCTCCTCTGATTGAAGGACGGCCCTGCGCTCCACTTAGCCACAGTCGCCCAAGATCAGTTCTAGACTATGGCTGTGTGGCATATAGGTCTGTGTCTAAAACCTTGTTGGGAAAACTGGATGTAATACAAGCGTCAAGAATATGTAGTGGGTCTTTAAAACAACATCTGTGCCGGCATTGCAGGTAGAAATGGGGGAAATGCCGTTGGAGCTGAGAAGAATACAGATCATGATGACATATTGGGTCAGTTTACAAGTTTAAGGACATAACAACCATCCAACAATAAGTGCAATTGAGCCATGCTGGGAACATGACAACAGGCCAACAAAGAGCTCTGGTTGGGTTGTTCAGAAGAAGGCTGTGAATTAGGTTATAGGAGTTATTCTCCAGCTGTGGTCCAGCTGTTCCTCTTTGGTTACTGCCACAGCCTGGAATAGATCTTCGCCTCCTTGAACTGATGAGAGATGAACGTGGGGGAAACTGTAAGATCTTCAAGTCATACATGCAGTTACCACAATTAAATACAGATTTATGGATCTAAAGACCCTAAAACTGGTAGAACAGCAGCAGCAGCAGTAATCCCAGAATTCCATTATGAGTGTGGGAAGAGACTCAGTGATGATGTATCTGTGTTTACATGTGAGATGATGGCCATAGAGTTATTGTGTTACAGTGGGTAGAGGAGGTCAGGCCAGAGAGAGAGGTGATTGCATCAGACACATGTATGCTAACGAGTTTGACATGTTGCCACTCCAGAAGCAGAGAGGATTTACTGTTTGAAATACTTCAATCATTTTTAAGAATCCATCAAATGCGGATAGCGGTTCATTTAGTGTGGGTCCATGTTGGAGTCGATGGCAATGAGAAGACAGATAAAGCAGCAAAAAGGGCTTTGAAGAGTGGGAGAAATAACGTTAATGTAAATATAAGTAAGTCAGAAGCTAAAGTGGTGATTAAGGGACAAATTTAAAAGATATGTCAGAACGAATGTAATAAAGGGAGTAAAGGAAGATATGTGTTTAAAGAGGAACCATTGGTTGGGAGCAGGATCTAGTGGACCAACTAGAAAAGAGGAGACGATTATGACGAGACTAAGGAACGGCCATACTGGTCTGAACAGTTCCCTCTGTTATTAGAAAGCATAATAATGGAAAGTGTACATTTTGTGGAGAAGAAGAAACCGTGGACCATGTTTCATTGTCCTGTCAGAGGTACGAGTCAGAGAGAGAAGTTTTGAAAGAGAGATTGGAGAGGAAAGCTTTAGTGACAAATATATATATATATATATATATATATTTATATACATATCTTTATTTATTTACACATATGTATGTATATTTATATATGTATATGTATTTCTTTTTGTTTGGTTGTCGTATTAGATTATACAACAAAAGTTATATTTGACACTCAATGAGATAACAAAAAAAGATAATCTCGTCGCTTTTCTGTTTTATTTTTATTTGTTGATTTTACTAAATTATTTTACTAAATTTTTTAACTTAATTATTTAATTTTTAATTTAATTTTTTTAATTTCTTAGTTTATTTGTATCTTAATAACTGTCTCTTTCTGTTATTGTTGTCTTGCTTTTGCTGGTTTGTCTGTCAAAGCACTTTGTAAACTCGTGCTCTATAAATAAAGTTATTATCATAACGTCACTGCGTCTGTGTTACAGGTAAACCAGACTGAGCCAGATGATGAGGAGGATGATGATGAGGATGAGGATGGACTGCTTCATCTCTGAGGATACAAGTACAAGGCAACAACAAGGTGAGTAAATGTAGAGAACAGAGTTAAAGGATTCTGTCTTTGATTCGTCCCCAAATGTCAGAAGACGAAGGTGATCTCTGACACCAACACCTGAGCGCTGCTTCATGCTGTACGTGTTGCTCTCGACATCGCACAATATCAAAGTCACATTTCACACATGAGCCCATGTTTGTACAGAGCACAAATACAAGTAGAGAAAGTGGAGAGAAAGAAATATGTTATTAACATTCATCATCATTTTTTAATGAACTTTTAAAGTTGTAAATCGATTCAGAGTCGTGGAGAATTAGAATCACAATTCAAGAATAATAACTTACTTCCTTACTCAGCAACGTTTTATATTATAAGAAGATATTACGTTAGTTTTGGATATTTACCAAAAAGTAGGTAATAATTATATAAACCTGATCATTTATTCTTTGTGTTTTCTGCTGGCATACATCAGAGGAGGATTTAGACCAGAGGTAGCCAACACAGTGCCCGCTAGGGTTGCACGGTGTATCGATACTAAAAAGGTACCGCGGTACCTGTACGTTAAAAACGATACGATTTTGCATATTTTTAGTATCGATACTAATAGTAGCGATCAGAGCGCTCTCGCTGCTCCGCTCCCTGTCAGGCTGCCTGCAGGCATTGACTGCAAGGGGGCGGGGCTACCCAGCGCTCACACAGCAACAGGCAGCCTCACTCACAGCAGTGATCACAGGGGAGACATGCAGGAGCTTTTGCCGACCGTCCTCGGCTTGTTGAAAAACAAGATGCCAGAAGTATCATCTGGAAGTACTTTGGCTATATTGCAGACAGTGAAGGAAAGCCCACTGACATACAGAGACCCGTCTGCGGTGTTTCAAAGCCACACAGACAAAGGGAGGCAACATGTCTAACATGGCAAAGCACCTTTCAGACAGACACCCCGAACCTTTCAAAGAGTTCAAAGAACGACGGGTAAGCAAATGTGATTATAAACATGAACACCCCCAAGCTCCCCCATAGACAGCTAACAGGAGTAGCCTTAGCCTAGTTTGAGGACAAGCCTGTATGATGATGAGGTCACAATGCACACAGAAGTGCACTAAATGAAACACAATTGATGCACAATGACGACATACTGGTGGAGCCTGAGGGTGGATCTTGAGCTAATTATTTTTATTTTTAGTTAAGGAAAAATAATTATTCCATGAATTAAGATAAAATATGAAGTGAAAATATCAAACTCACTATGCAAGTAAATGAAGCATTGTTTATCCACCCACTCCCACAGACAGACAGATGCCAGCAGAGACAGCAGCAATCATGGCACCATGTAGTTTTCATTAATATCTTGCTGTAGGCTAATACTAACATTAACGCCATTTGTTAAGTGTTCAAAAAGCTGGGCAGGAACAAGCTGGTAAAAAAGGGAACCGTACAGATGTTTTATTTATTACTAGTATAGATAAATATACCAGTATCGTATCGTATCGTATTTGTGGTATTGTATCGAATTCTGGTATCGTATTGTAAGTATCGGGTATCGTGATACTTATGGCAGGTATCGTATCGAAGTCATAATTTTGGTATCGTGACAACCCTAGTGCCCGCAGGGACCACGTGAGTCGCCCGCAAGACATGTTCTAAAAATAGCACTAGTCATTATGTAGCTCCGTCTAAAATTGTAGTTGCTGTTCTTTTTTAATCAAAAACGCTTGCAGAGAGTTAAGGGAGTTGGGTACCCGGAGGCGCACGGCGGACAGCCAGGACGAGGCCGCCGCACTAGGTTTTCAGGTTCTGAATGGCGGGCGCTTCCCGTTGGCGCCAGACGCGCGCCGCGAGCGCACCCCGTCGTCAGGTCCGTAAATCCTCGGAACAGGCCGCGGGGCAACAACTCAGGGGTGGCGGGGGTAGAGGCGAGGCAACGCAATCCGACCGAAAAGGCCCAGACTAGAGGTTTGAACGCGGGCGCCCGAAGACGCTCGCGCGCCTCGGAGGGTTGGATCCCCCGCTCGGCTATAGACGAGACTTTTTACTAGTTTCTTCGTGGAGACAAAGGTACCGTTAGAAAAGCTGGTGTCGGTGACAACAGACGGGGCTCCCGCCATGACGGGCCGGCATGCAGGCTTCATTGCGCAATGTAAAGGTGACCCAGACTTCCCAACATGTCAACATTACCACTGCATCATTCACCAGCAGGCGCTATGTGCAAAAGTAACCGGCTTTGATCATGTGATGATACAAAAATATCAGAGATGTGATACCTCTGACTTTCAAATGTTGAAACAGATTAACAGAAATAAAAGTTGCATGTTTAAATATGTATGTGTAGCTATACCATCATTGTTGTGGAAATCATTATTAATAATTATTGTGAGGAATAATTAACTGACATGTGATCAGTCTCTTCACATATATTATTGTTATTAAAAGGTGATCTGTGCAACTTTGTTATTCAGGAAGTTTGTATCAAATCAGTAGCCCTTCGTACTACTCGGTACCCTTGAAGTAGCTCTCAGTTTCAAAAAGGTTGGTGACCCCTGCTGTAGACAGTTTATTGGCGCTACAGATTGTAATATTTCAACTCATTTCTGTTTGGAGATTTGCTGCCAAATGAAACGCGTCTAAGCTAACAGTATATATCATTATATTAAATACATTATTATAATGTTATGCTAACATATCGTCTCATCATCGACGGTGAGGTCAGTGGAATTTACTGTCAAAGGTTGTATTCATTGTAGAAATAGTAGAGCAGCGAACATCTGGAAAGTTCACTCGACATTACTCCTAATGAAGTATTAATTAACAGTTTATTATTAGCTGTCATTGAAGCATTTACAGCTGGCATGTAATGGTACCACTAAAGCTGTTACTGCCATGATGATGAAGATGATATTATAGAGTCGAAGATGTTCTCATAGTGTCACCTGGATCAGGAGCAGAGACGCTGTACGAGGTTTGTGAGGAAGAAAGTCGATCATTTTATTGTGGTCGGGTTCGATAAATGTCAGTTACTGCTCAACGTAAACACGAGGGTCTTAACTTCTGGAGGTCACCTTGGAGGAGTCTAGTTTGATTTGTCTTGTTGCTGCTGTAAACATTTGTCACTGATCCAGATCAACTGTAAGGTGAGTAGAATTCAACTTGTTTTAAATACTGTGTTCTCCTGTAAAGTGAAAGTAAAATAGATTTAGCTCAGAAACCACTATAAAGGTCCTTGATGTTGGTTTTGTACTGATTTTATTAATTTTTATGTTGGTCTCCATGAATTTTAAGACTTTGAAAACTTTTTTACAAATACATGATTCATCTTCTAAATGAATCCACATGTGGAGCTCTAGTGAGTATTTGTATGAAAATACACTATTGATGGTGATGAAGGATCAACAGTGAGGCTTATTGATGTGTGTTTAAAGCAGATATCGTCTGTCAGACTCACACTATACTAAGGAAAACATAGAACATCACCTGAATTATACTTAAATGTTATTCTTCATGTTGTAGTTTCTTCCTGTCAAACTATGAACAACGCTCGTACGCGATGACCTAAATAACAGCCCAATTTTAGTGTTTGTCACTTTTTACGGTCAAATGTACAAAGTGAAGTCATAAACTCGATTTTCTTTTTGTTCTGCCAACAGGATTTGGACATTTTCATCTTTTTTACAATTTCACATTTCAGCCTGATTTCGCCTTGTGGGAGCCATTTTTTGGAGTCAAGTGTATATAGGACACCATTATTTGTCACTCTTGTGCAGGTAAGAACAGGTCAGAGCAGATAACAACAGGTAAGAAAAGGTAAGATGTTCAAAGTTATTGAATGTGCAAAAGCATATTTACAAAAAATGGTATAATGGAAGACAGAATTTTCACACTGCTGGAGATGTTCAGGTCCACTTGATGGGGCTGTTGTTCAATAAGAGAAGCAGCTGATGTGTGTAAATCTTCAGCGAGGTGTTCCTACTCTTCCTGAAGCAGAGTGAGAGATGATGAACTCTGGTGGTTTTCCTGGATGTTGTCGATACCAGAAGAAATATTCACCGGATGAAAGTTTGGAGTACTTGTAGGACAGAGTAACAGTTGTGTCTTCTAAACTGTTCTCTTCTTTCTTGACTGGAGTGAGTTCTTCACAGCTGACACCTAAAGGAAGAGATAACTCTGTTATACCATTTTACAAAACTCATTTACTAAAACATTCAGGAAATAATGGAATGAAACATTTCCTTAATGCAGAATCTAACAAACCTTTTAGAATCAGTAGAAACATCAGTGATGACAGCATGTTGAATGAAGGTAATGTTGATGGTTTGTGTTGAACTCTGTTGACTATAATTTTGAGTTCCTCACAAAAACAACTGACTTACTCAATTAAACTTCAGCTCCATTAGATTTCTGAGGATTTTTATTGATACTTGGTTATGATGAAGTATTGAAATATTATCCCACAGCACCTTATTATCATCATTTAATGTTGAATAAAATAACACTTTCCCTCAGTCTGTTTTGTCTTTGGTGCTTCATTTTCTCTTGTTTTTATCACCTCTACAAAGAGTCCAGACTGTGTCATCACATACTATTGAAGTTAAACAGAGTGAGACTCCCTCTAGTGGATGTTGCACAGTATTGCATTGTCTTTGCTCCAAAGGTTTTTGTACAGAGTTTTGGTGTTTCCTGTCACTGTGGGCCTCAGAGCACAGTAGTACACAGCAGAGTCTGACAGAAGAAGCTTCTGGATCTTCAGAGGAACTGATGTCTTGTTGATTGTAGCATCAAATCTGTCTTTCTGGAACTCTGGAGCATTATCTTCTGTTTTAAAACTATCACGTCGCAAAATGTACGTAGGAAAGTCATTGACTTCTTGTTTGTACCAGAACAAATATGCATTCAAATTAACACTTATCTCAAATGTACAGTCAAGTGTAACTGTCTGTCCTTCAGTAGCGGTGACATCTCCTCTTGACTGGTTCACTCTGTCTTCTCCTTTACACTCTGAGGAAGAAGAGAACATGCAGAAGAAGAGATGAATCAATACAGATGATTGATTAAAGCAGAACCATCAGTAGGGTTAAAGAGTTACCTAGCCAGAGAGTCAGACACATAGACATTTACAATAGTCTGGGTTTCACTGACTGCTGTCAGATTGAACCATAGAACGAGTTCTTTAGAAGCTACTAGATACCAACAGAAGTGATCTTTTGATTTTCTCTATATGACCATTAAAAACACTCACAGCTGAGTTTCTAGTGAAAAGTGTTGAGAGAGGAACATGTTGTTCTTTGTATCTTACCAGAGAACAGAGCAGCAAGAATAATCCACAGCCAATGTTCCATCTCTACAACAAGGTTTAAATCAACAGGAGAAACTAGCTGATGTTCAACAAGTTCCAGTAACATCTTAGCTCCTCCCTGAATCTCTCCGTCTCCTCTTAGATCTGTATCTTCACTCCTCTCAGTTACTCTTCCTCCTGGTTAACAGACTCGTAGCAGCATTTTGTACTTTCTGGAGGTGCAAACTTTTTCTTTTTCTGATGTTTACTTAATAACAGGAGTTACAAAAAGGTAGCTGTCAAAAATGGATTATCTTTTCAGGATCTGCAAACACCAGAAAGACTTAATTAATACTCCTAAAGTAGAGACCTCTGATGATTATAAATTATCAATAATATCTCCAGACTACGAGCAGTAAGCTTAACATCAACAAACACTCTAGCAAGATTTAATTTGATATAGTTTACAGAATTATAGGAGCAAGTTGAGATCTCTGCTCTAGACTCACTTACAGTAATTGTAGGAAGGTCTGGATCACCAGCACTTCACATGTAATAAACAAGCTTCCACAATTAGTGTAATTTAATTAAATCTATGATCACATATTATCAGTACCACATTGTAAACTGTTGTGTTTAAACATAATTTGATCCAAAGACAACATGTAAATATAAAATGAGAGGACCTATGATTGAACCCTGTGGAACACCACAAGATTTCACACCCTGACAGAACAACAGAGAAACTGCTTTTATAAAGAAAAGAACAAAATCAATCAAACCCTGAGTCTGTGATGACAACCAGTTCATTGAGATACTTTAATGAAATTGTGTGATCAATAGTGGAGTTAAATATAATTAAATTGACACTACATTCCATATGATCACTGTGTCTTTCAGATATTTAATAATTTCCTCAAACATATGTACTGTTTGCATTGTTGAAATGGTTGATAATTCTGAGTTTCTCACAAAAACAACTGACTTACAGACTTTAATTTCAGTTCTATTAGATGTCAGAGAATTTCTATTTCCACTGTATTATGATAAAGTATTGTTCATATAATAATACAAACACCTCATTATCATCAGTTCCCTCGGTCTGTTTTGTCTTTAGTGCTTAATTTCTCTTGTTTTTATCACCTCTACAAAGAACCCAGACTGTGTCATCACATACTATTGAAGTTAAACAGAGTGAGACTCCCTCTAGTGGATGTTGTACAGTATTGTGTTGTCTTTGCTCCAAAGGTTTTTGTACAGAGTTTTGGTGTTTCCTGTCACTGTGGGCCTCAGAGCACAGTAGTACACAGCAGAGTCTGACACTGCAGCAGAGGAGATGTTCATACTGATTTGGTTTTGATCCACTCTGATCTTCAATCCAGGAATTGGACTATTCAAGATGCTTCCTGTTCCTAAATGGTAGATGATGAACTCTGGTGGTTTTCTTGGATATTGTCGATACCAGTAAAACTCATCACTAGCAGTTGCTTGTTTGGAGTACTTGTAGGACAGAGTAACAGTTGTGTCTTCTAAACTGTTCTCTTCTTTCTTGACTGGAGTGAGTTCTTCACAGCTGACACCTAAAGGAAGAGATAACTCTGTTATACCATTTTACAAAACTCAATTACTAAAACATTCAGGAAATAATGGAATGAAACATTTCCTTAATGCAGAATCTAACAAACCTTTTAGAATAAGTAGAAACATCAGTGATGACAGCATGTTGAATGAAGGTAATGTTGATGGTTTGTGTGTTGAACTCTGTTGAATATAGAAGTTCCTCTCTCTTCTATAGTTCAGGAACATCTTAGCTCCTCCCTGAATCTCACACAGCACTTCACATGAAACAAACCAGCTTCAATAATTACTGGATTTTATTGGACTCTTGTTGGGATTCGGCAGGAGCGTGTTTGGTTATCAGCAAGTATAAAACTAAATGATTGACCTTAATAAAATTATTAAGAATTTTAACAAATGTTAACAACGGGGCACCACCCTGAGATCAGGGACCAAAAACAAAACTATAAATTAAGTCTCATAATTAGTGTTCACTCACAATGTCAATAGTCAAAGTACTATTCTACATTCAGAGTGAACAGTGAAGGTTTGAGTTTGAGCACAGACCACATATCCAGCTACTATCACAATACACAAAGTAATGACACAAAGCTGCTCTTAAAGTACAACAGAGTTTATTAGATTCCAATAATTAATTAACATGCACCCAAGCACACAGGTGTTTATATGAGCTCATTAGTGATGTTGATAAACACACAGAGGCACTGAGACACACACGCACACACTCCTCTCTCTCTATCAATTCAAATTCAATTCAATTCAAATTTTGCTTTATTGGCATGAAAGTTAAAAAAATATCTATCTCTCTGTCTATCTCTCTCTCTCTCTCTGTGTGTGTCTCTCATACAGTCATTCAGGACTTAGAGACTTTTAGAGGACCCCCCCCCCCCCCCACACACCCCATTTTAAAATAAAAGCCGCACACACATGATTTAGAGATATACGTGATGCAGCTCAGCCAATCAAATATGGGTATTCTGATAAGTTTCCTGATTCGAGTGACATTTACACACACCGCGACACAAGAGGGAGAGACGAGGAAAGACATGGCAGAGCAGGACAATAGTCATGTAAGCTGTAAATGATAAAACATAGGACAATCTCCAAATGAGAAAGATTGCCAGAGAGATCAGAGTCTCTCTCTCTCGCTTGCTCTCTCTCTCGCTCTCTCTCTCTCTCTCTCTCTCTCTCTCTCTCTCTCACTCACTCACGTCTTAGTGATTTTAAGTGGATCCCCCCCACACACCCCATTTTAAAATAAAAGCCCCACAAAATGAATTGTAACTGAAATGCTTGTGATGAAGCCTGTCATTTATAACCTGTATATGTTTATCTAACATTATGATTCTACATCCTCTTCCCTCCCCCCCCCACCCCATTTCAAAATAAAAGCCCCAAAGAGTGAATTCTAACTGAAATGCTTGTGATGAAGCCTGTAATTTAATAAACTCTGTTTATGTGTGTCAAACATTAAGATTATGTCTCCTCTCCCCCACCCTTTCAAAATAAAAGCCTCATGGATTAACTGTATTTAAACGTTAAACTCAAAATTAGGCTTTTTTGTTGAAATAATGAATGCTCTTACTAATACTGCGACAACTACTACTACTGCTGCTAATATTTCTAGTATTACTACTACTGCTGCTACTACTACTACTACTGCTAATATTTCTAGTATTACTACTACTGCTACTACTACTTCTACTGCAACTTTTGCTGTTGCTACTATTACTACTACTATTACTGCTACCATCAATATTATTACTACCACTACTGCTATTACTACCACTACCACTACTACTATTACTTATACTACAACTGCTACTACTACTGCTATTCCTGCTACTACCAGTACTAATACTACTACAGCTATTAGTACGACTGCTACTAGTACTACTACTACTGCTATTACTGCTACTTCAAAAACTGACTTTACTATTACTACTACTACTACTTATTCTACTACTACTACTGTTATATTAAATACTACGACCTCTACTACAGCTATTACTACGACTACTGATACTACTACTTCTACTACTTTTTCTTCTAATTACTAATACTTCTACTACAACTTCTACTACTACTGCTACTACAAATATCACTACTGCTACAACTAGTACTTATTCTAATGCTACTAATACTTCTACTGCTAATAATACTTCTACTACAACTACAACTTCTAGTACTACTACAAATATCACTACTGCTGACATTTTTTAAGCCACGGAAACCATTCGAATATCAAAATGTTCAGCTCTTTCAGGAGAGAGGTGAAATGACTTTTCATATTTGTAATCTTTAAATCTTTTGAAATATTAAGCTTTTTGCAATTTGTTTTGAATGGGATCTCTATGGAGAAAATCTTCAAATCCTGTTAAACTTCAACTTTCAAAGCCTTCTTCTTCTCATACTTTCAGCTACAGACACCATAGTTAGACATTTCAACAAGAAGGGTTTTCAGCAGTGCAGTTTAAATGCTTTCAGGCTTCAACATTTTTCAGACAGGTAGTCTCCCATTTCTTAATTTTCAGCAATTTTTTTACAATTAATTTCAGCTTTCAGCATTCCAACGCATTTTCAGCAGGAAATGCATTTTCTAGTTTCTATAGTCCTTCATGACAACTGTGTCTCAGGAGTGAAAAGAATCCAGACTGTGTCATCACATACTATTGAAGTTAAACAGAGTGAGACTCCCTCTAGTGGATGTTGTACAGTATTGTGTTGTCTTTGCTCCAAAGGTTTTTGTACAGAGTTTTGGTGTTTCCTGTCACTGTGGGCTGCAGAGCACAGTAGTACACAGCAGAGTCTGTCACTGCAGCAGAGGAGATCTGCAGATGGACTTGATTTCTCTCCTCATTCAGTTTAGCAGTCAGTCGAGGGTTTGGAGGTTTTGCTTCCACCACTGAAGG
Source organism: Anarhichas minor (assembly GCF_050575085.1). Lineage (NCBI taxonomy): Eukaryota > Metazoa > Chordata > Actinopteri > Perciformes > Anarhichadidae > Anarhichas > Anarhichas minor. Next base: position 55,420 of record NW_027466470.1, on the reverse strand, counting down.
CGGGTTAGTATCAGTGATCAGGAGAAGGAACTGAGGAGCTGATCCAGGATCCTGTCGATACCACTGGAGATTATTAGCTTTAACTGAATAGCTACAGGACAGAGTAACACTAAAGCCCTCTGATGAAAACACGTCAGCACCGCTGGCAGTAATATCATCTTCCAAGGTGTTACCTACTGAGGAAGACCACATGTTATATTTAGAGATCTGTTCCAAAGTCAGAGATCCTTCATTTGAAAACCATCACTCTATGAGAATGTGTTAGTGAAAACAAATGATGCTGTTAACTGTGTATGAATCAGTTATTAGTGATGAAGTGATGACATCTAGATTTGTGTCCTTAAAATGTTAACTTCTGAAGTTACATTTCAGGTTCTGTTGTCAAAAACATACGTACCTACGAGGGTTGAAAAGAACAGAACTGCAGCAAGTTTTTCCATGTTCACAGAGGTGAAATGTTGTAACTGAGTGTTCAGTATGAACACGTTTTGTGAGTTGTGTTTAGTCTGATGTTCACAGCTGGAATCAAAGAGTTCTCTGCCATGAAGCCACCTCTGCAGTCAGTAGGAGGAGACTCATGTCAAGTTACTGTCATTTCTATAGTCCTTCATGACAACCGTGTCTCAGGAGTGAAAAGAGTCCAGACTGTGTCATCACATAGTATTGAAGTTAAACAGAGTGAGACTCCCTCTAGTGGATGTTGTACAGTATTGTGTTGTCTTTGCTCCAAAGGTTTTTGTACAGAGTTTTGGTGTTTCCTGTCACTGTGGGCCTCAGAGCACAGTAGTACACAGCAGAGTCTGTCACTGCAGCAGAGGAGATGTTCATACTGATTTGGTTTTGATCCACTCTGATCTTCAGTCCAGGGATTTGTTCAATTACTACTGTTCCTGAAGCGGAGTGAGAGATGAGGAACTCTGGTGGTTTTCCTGGATATTGTCGATACCAGAAGAAATAATCACTAGATGAAAGTTTGGAGTACTTGTAGGACAGAGTAACAGTTGTGTCTTCTAAACTGTTCTCTTCTTTCTTGACTGGAGTGAGTTCTTCACAGCTGACACCTAAAGGAAGAGATAACTCTGTTATACCATTTTACAAAACTCATTTTCTAAAACATTCAGGAAATAATGGAATGAAACATTTCCTAAATGCAGAATCTAACAAACCTTTTAGAATCAGTAGAAACATCAGTGATGACAGCATGTTGAATGAAGGTAATGTTGATGGTTTGTGTGTTGAATATAGAAGTTCCTCTCTCTTCTATAGTTCAGGAACATCTTAGCTCCTCCCTGAATCTCTCCGTCTCCTCTTAGATCTGTATCTTCACTTCTCTCAGTATCTTCAAGTCTGGAAATGACTCTGATCTGCAGTCACCATATCATGTTTCACTCATATTGGATGAAGAATAATTGTTCATCTTTGACTTCAATAAGATACATAGCACATGTTTGTATCCTAATTATTTCAAAGTAATAAGAAAAATTACGTGGCCCACATTATCTCATGCTTCCTGGCAGTTCATTCAGCCAACTTCTATAGAATATAGAGAACGGGGAGAAAGTGAGACTAGCAGAGCAGGAGCCGGGGATCGAACCACCAATCCTCTGATTGAAGGACGGCCCTGCTCTCCACTTAGCCACCCCATAATCATAGCATGGATTAAACATACGCTTTCTACCATTTGTATTTTTAGATGACATTGGAACTATTTGTATTCTAAAACATTTCAACTTAAATACTTAAATTAAACTAAATACTAAGACTGGTTTCATAGTGATAAACAGAAACACATTTACTTTACTTCCATTCCATACTTTTTAGCAGAAGCTCATTTTATTCAAGTTGCATTTGGACTCAACTTGACAGCATGTATACTTTAAGTAATTGATCTTAAAAGCTCATAATGAACAGTAGCAAGACTCTGTCCAATCCTACTGAAATGGTGCATCAGTGTCCTTGTGATGCAAGTTTGGGTTTTTGCTCTTTTCTCTTATTTTAAGGACCCCTTGGCAGAGTGCCATGGACCCCACTTTCATAATCACTAGTTTAGATCATACTTGACTTCCAGAAGTTTTTCTGCCAGCCTTGGGGACTCCGTATCCTCCTCAGCACCTTCCTTGTGGAGTTCCTCAGGGTTCTATTCTCGGCCAATGCTTTTTTCCCTTTATATGCTCCCCTCAGGGTCCGTTCTTAGAAACTATGGCATCTCATTCTACTGTTATGCAGATGACATACAATTGTATCTGCCTATGAAACGGAATGATGCCAACACTGTAAAAGCAGTTGGATGGACTAAAAGACAAAGCTTAGATTGAATTACATTTTCTAAACTTTAATGAATGTAAAACTGAAGTCCTGACATGTGAACCAATAGCCTGTGATGCCCCACATATGGACCTGTGTTCCCTGGAACCATCTGTAAAATGTGCTGTTAAAAATCTGGGTTTGATAATGGACAGTGATTTTAAATTGCACAAGCTTATAAATAAAGTGATTCTGTCACGGGGTGTGGTGGAGGACTCAAAAGCGGACAAAGTCAGATGCAGTGAGAAATGGGTTTTAATGAGGTACGAACAAAACAGGAATCTTTACCGGAACACAACAGGGAATGGTCAGGACTCTACGGTAGGGACTCTACGGTCGGGAGGTCGGGACTCTACGGTCGGGAGGTCGGGACACTACGGACTAGGAGTCGGGAGGGGAACAGGCTTCAGCCTCAGAGACGGGGGTCGGGAGGGGAACAGGCTTCAGACTGAGGCGGCAGGAACTGGAGGTCGCTGCGGCTTGGCGGCGACAGCTGGAGTCGGCGGAACCGCTGACCGGACATGGGGAGCTGGAGCCGACAGGACACAGGGAACTGAAGTCATCTTTGGCCCCGCGGAGGCGGAAACAGGGGCTCGTTGCGGCCCCGCGGAGATGGGGGATTGCTGTGGCCCAGCGGAGAGGGGATCATGACCCTTCTTCTGCTTCCGTCAAGAGTTGGGAAGGCCTTCCATCCACTCACGGTTGGCCTTCTGGATACTCCGAGTCCCACCAAAGGCCAGACAGGTTCCTGCAAACTGGTCCTTCCATTCTGGGGAAAAGCGGTGGTCTGCCCTTCGAGAGTTGGGAAGGCCTTCCATCCACTCACGGTTGGCCTTCTGGATACTCCGAGGCCCACCAAAGGCCAGACGGGTTCCTGCAAACTGGTCCTTCCATTCTGGGGGAAAATGCGCCAAACGGGGGTCTGCTGAGTTCATTTCGGGCCAGATCATTCTGTCACGGGGTGTGGTGGAGGACTCAAAAGCAGACAAAGTCAGATGCAGTGTGAAACGGGTTTTAATGAGGTACGAACAAAACAGGAATCTTTACCGGAACACAACAGGAAATCCAAGGACGAGACAAGAAATCCAGCAGGACAAGGAAGGGCAGAGAGACTGGGGAAACCGGGAACAGGACGAGCCAACCGGGCGGGTAGATATGGCAATGACCTGGCAAAGAGTGACTGAGAGGCAGGGGTGTATATAGTGGCTGATAGAGGCAGGTGAGGGGAGTTGTGCTGATGATGAGGGAGGCTAACAGGTGCACTGAATGAGCTGATAGGTGAGTGAGAGATAAAGAGACAGGAGGGGCAGAGCTGTGACAGATTCTCTGGCTTTTAACTCAATATATGAGGTGTATTTCTATATTATTGTGTATTGTCTTTTAAACTTGCCGTTTGTCTTTTTACTGTGCTTTATAGTGTTTGCCATGTTTTGATTTCACAACACTTTGGTCTGCTGTTGTTTTTAAATATGCTTTATGAATACATTTGGTTTGTATTGAATCATAGGCTCAGAATGAGACCAATATGAGTAGGAAAGGGCCAGTAAACTTAGTCAAGTATCAGTTCTTCACACCGTTACAGAACCAAAGGAAGTTCATCTAAAGGTCAGCTTTGTGCAGCTGTGGCTATAGGAAGTAGAGGAGGTCAAAGGGTCTCTGGTTCAATCCCCAGCTCCTGCTGTCTCCATGCTGAAGTGTCCATTAGCAACTGAACCTCTCTTGGCAGCTCCACTGCCATCGATGTGAGTGAGTGTCTGATTGGGTGATCGAGAGGTTCACTATGAAAGAGTGTTCTGTAAATGCATTTACTATTTAAAGGACAGTTTGTTGTCTTTATTCTGAAGCTTAAAAATAAGCCATTGTGTTAAGATTATAGGCAAGTTTAATGATTATTGAATATTATCACAAAACAGAGTTTTTCATATGTGTCATCACATACTGTTGAATATATACATTATTGAATTTTGCGCATATCAATGCGATTAATCGCAGAAAATCATGCGATTAATCGCGATTAAAAATTGTAATCGTTGCCCAGCACCAGTTTGAACATAATTTGATCCAAAGACAACATGTAAATATAAAATGAGAGGACCTATGATTGAACCCTGTGGAACACCACAAGAAATCACATCCTTTAATAACGTTTTGTGATGTTTCATGAGTGGATTTACATATAACAGTAAATGTATTGACACACTGTTACATAAGATCACCATGTGTTTCAGATATGAAATAATATGCTGAAACATGTATTATTTGAATTGTTGAAATGGTTTATAATTGTGAGTTGCTCACAAAAACAACTGACTTACTCAATTCAATTTCAGCTCCATTAGATTTGTGAGGATTTGTATTGATACTTGATTATGATGAAGTATTGAAATAATATCCCACAGCACCTTATTATCATCATTTAATGTTGAATAAAATAACACTTTCCCTCAGTCTGTTTTGTCTTTAGTGCTTCATTTCTCTTGTTTTTATCACCTCTACAAAGGATTTGTAGCCATATGGATTTGGTTTTGATCCACTCTGACCTTCAGTCCAGGGATTTGTTCATTTACTACTTTTCCTGAAGCAGAGTGAGAGATGATGAACTCTGGTGGTTTTCCTGGATGTTGTCGATACCAGAAGAAATAATCACTAGATGATATTCCAAAGTACTTGTAGGACAGAGTAACAGTTGTGTCTTCTAAACTGTTCTCTTCTTTCTTGACTGGAGTGAGTTCTTCACAGCTGACACCTAAAGGAAGCGATAACTCTGTTATACCATTTTACAAAACTCATTTACTAAAACATTCAGGAAATAATGGAATGAAACATTTCCTTAATGCAGAATCTAACAAACCTTTTAGAATAAGTAGAAACATCAGTGATGACAGCATGTTCAATGAAGGTAATGTTGATGGTTTGTGTTGAACTCTGTTGAATGTAGAAGTTCCTCTCTCTTCTATAGTTCAGGAACATCTTAGCTCCTCCCTGAATCTCACACATCACTTCACATGTAACAAACCAGCTTCAATAATTACTGGATTTTATTGGACTCTTGTTGGGATTCGGCAGGAGCGTGTTTGGTTATCAGCAAGTTTAAAACTAAATGATTGACCTTAATAAAATTATTAAGAATTTTAACAAATGTTAACAACGGGGCACCACCCTGAGATTAGGGACCAAAAACCAAACTATAAATTAAATCTCATAATTAGTGTTCACTCACAATGTTAATAGTCAAAGTACTATTCTACATTCAGAGTGAACAGTGAAGGTTTGAATATGAGCACAGACCACATATCCAGCTACTATCACAATACACAAAGTAATGACACAAAGCTGCTCTTAAAGTATAACAGAGTTTATTACATTCCAATAACATTGATCAAGTCAAATATTATCTAAAACTAACAACTGCTATACAATTACGAGGCTACTATCTAACATCCACAGATCATTTTTGGTGAGAGAGTGTGTGTGTGGGGGGTGGGGGTGAAAAAACTACCTAAATGGCGGGTGTAGTCTCGTACTAGAAAATGGTGGGATGTGGTCGTGTTTGCGGGTTAGTCAAACTAAAAGGCAAAGACTAAAAAGGAACACCCAAAACAAGGCAAATCGTCACTGCCGCAGTAAAATACAGGAACTGTTTCTCTATCACACAGAAACCTGACTGGCAAACTCAGATTCGCCCAGCCACGGTTCTGATCTTTTAACCGATAGTTACAGTTCCTAACCTCACTTGCGGTGACTGATCTACACACAACACAATTACAGTAGATTGGAATATAACAGTCATTTCTACAGAGCACTAACGGAAGTCAGCGGTCCGTAAACATACACAACAACACGTTAACAATACAGTAAACTTAAACAAAACAAAACAAGGTAATAAACACACTATGACCTATTCTCTGCCCAGACACAAGCCTCTTACTGTGAGACGACTTCGTAGTGGTCGATGTGATTCTTCGAATTTCTTGGTTAAACTCGGGATCCGGAGCTTCAAGCTGCGCGGTGATAAGTCCTCCATATGGCAGCGGGGATTCCTCGGAAGTTAAGGGAATTCTCGTCCTTTCGACCGGCAAATGTTGACTTGATTGGAAAGAGAATCTGTCCTTCTCTTCCTCTGAAGAATACATGTTCTTCCTTCTGCAGGCAAGTTGTCCACTTCTCTTCTTCAGGAGGTCTATTGTTCGTCCAGTGAATGTAGAACTATTTCTAGGTTTTCTTAAAAGCAACAAAGTTGTTTGTGCCTGCTTTCATCCAAATCGAGTCGGACGGGATGGCACAGACCTGGAGGTAGTGCAGAGTTTTATCGTCTCATGGGCAGTAGGACTGCAGCATAGGGAGCCCCTTGTGGTGCCTTTGGCCACCGTCCAATGAGACCCCAGTGTTGAGTTTGGACCAAAAATCACACCCAGGTGAGATTTAACGTCTCGTGGGGTTTGGTGTGATCTTAACTCAAATCAGGCTGTTGACTACCCTGTAGGCCCAACTCCCTTTGTTCCAACCACATGGTGAAGTCCCAACACTCTTTCATCAAATATCATCAGCAACACAATGGAAACTGATGTTGTGTTTCAACATAATTTGATCCAAAGACAACATGTAAATATAAAATGAGAGGACCTATGATTGAACCCTGTGGAACACCACAAGATTTCACACCCTGACAGAACAACAGAGAAACTGCTTTTATAAAGAAAAGAACAAAATCAATCAAACCCTGAGTCTGTGATGACAACCAGTTCATTGAGTACTTGAATGAAATTGTGTCATTTGTCAAAAGTGGATTTGAAAATTACGGTATATATATTGACACACTATTACATGTGATCTGAACATTTTTCTGTCGTGAAACATTTTACTCAAATATACTTTTGCTCTTATCCAAATAGTTTCAGATTTAGGCTGTTGAGAACATAAGTGAGTGTGACAGAGAATTGACCAACAATGTTTATTATTTGCTCTTTTAGATCTCGGTCTGTTTTGTCTTTAGTGCTTCATTTCTCTTGTTTTCATCACCTCTACAAAGAGTCCAGACTGTGTCATCACATACTACTGAAGTTAAACAGAGTGAGACTCCCTCTAGTGGATGTTGTACAGTATTGTGTTGTCTTTGCTCCAAAGGTTTTTGTACAGAGTTTTGGTGTTTCCTGTCACTGTGGGCTGCAGAGCACAGTAGTACACAGCAGAGTCTGTCACTGCAGCAGAGGAGATCTGCAGATGGACTTGATTTCTCTCCTCGTTCAGTTTAGCAGTCAGTCGAGGGTTTGGAGGTTTTGCTTCCACCACTGAAGGCTGGTTAGTATCAGTGATCAGGAGAAGGAACTGAGGAGCTGATCCAGGATCCTGTCGATACCACTGGAGATTATCAGCTTTAACTGAATAGCTACAGGACAGAGTAACACTAAAGCCCTCTGATGAAAACACGTCAGCACCGCTGGCAGTAATATCATCTTCCAAGGTGTTACCTACTGAGGAAGACCACATGTTATATTTAGAGATCTGTTCCAAAGTCAGAGATCCTTCATTTGAAAACCATCACTCTATGACAATGTGTTAGTGAAAACAAATGATGCTGTTAACTGTGTATGAATCAGTTATTAGTGATGAAGTGATGACATCTAGATTTGTGTCCTTAAAATGTTAACTTCTGAAGTTACATTTCAGGTTCTGTTGTCAAAAACATACGTACCTACGAGGGTTGAAAAGAACAGAACTGCAGCAAGTTTTTCCATGTTCACAGAGGTGAAATGTTGTAACTGAGTGTTCAGTATGAACACGTTTTGTGAGTTGTGATTGGTCTGATGTTCACAGTTGGAATCAAAGAGTTCTCTGCCATGAAGCCACCTCTGCAGTCAGTAGGAGGAGACTCATGTCAAGTTACTGTCATTTCTATAGTCCTTCATGACAACTGTGTCTCAGGAGTGAAAAGAATCCAGACTGTGTCATCACATAGTATTGAAGTTAAACAGAGTGAGACTCCCTCTAGTGGATGTTGTACAGTATTGTGTTGTCTTTGCTCCAAAGGTTTTTGTACAGAGTTTTGGTGTTTCCTGTCACTGTGGGCTTCAGAGCACAGTAGTACACAGCAGAGTCTGTCACTGCAGCAGAGGAGATCTGCAGATGAAACTCTTTTGATGTTTTGTCATGTGTAAAAGACAACCCTGCTATTTTTTCTGAATGTTCCATGATGTGAAGCTGTGGAGATGAACTGGACTTCTGCTGATACCAGTAGAGGTTTTGTACAGATCCTGAATAGTTGCAGGAGAGAGTCACATTGTCTCCTTCCAAAGCCACCATTACATCTTTAAACGGTTTCACTAAATCCTCAGAGGACCCTGAAAAGAACAAAGATATATTTCACCATTCGTGTTTCTTAAAACTGAGCCCATGGTAGAAAAAGGTTCCTGAATTCTGAAATGTCTCATGAATCATGTCCAAGATCTCTTGTTGAAGTTGACTTACCAGTTTGAAACATGAACATCATCAACCAAACTAAACAGAGCTGCATTATCTTCACTTGTTCTGAATGAACAATAGAAAGAACACAGCAGCTCTTCAGGTCCAACATGAAACCTCAGCTCCTCCTCCTACTATGGTCTGTTTACATTCAGAATGATGGAACTTTTAGACATGACATTGATGCTGCACCCATCATCATCATCATCATCTTCATCCAAGAAGGTCACCTGAAGGAGGAATCTGCAGAAAAGTTAATCTGCAGAGAAACAACTTTCTAGAGATTCTAACTGAACGGATGGAACCGTGTGATTGAAGCACGACTCCTCCTGAAAACATGTTAGTTATTGAACCTGAATGGTTAAGTCTGTAAAATGGTCTTGTGTTTACTATCATACAGGTGGTTTGTCATTGAAGTTCATTTTTAGAGTTGTAATGGTTTGTGTTTCAGTGTCTGTGTGGACAGCATCTCAAGATATCAGAGAATAGTGAACAATGGAAGGAGCTCATTGTGTTCTAGTGAGGATTCAGTCAGTAAGTCAGTGTCCACTTATATGTGGTCATGGTGTCTTGTGTCTGAACCATCATACAGGTGGTTTGTTGGATGTGGATCTGCTGCTCATGTGGATCCTCCCACAGTCTTTCATTGGCAGCTGTAACCACAGAGACTCTGATCCAACAGGAATCCTCAGAATCCATCTGATATGAAGCTGTGGTTTGAATACCACTTCCCTCCTCTTTGAAGAGTAGTCACATATGTGTGTTCAGGTTTTTGTACACTTTGGATCACTGTGTTTCTAGAGCACAGTAGTAGAGAGCTGTGTCTGTCAGGGTCAGTCTCCTTATGGTCAGTTCAGCTGAGTTTCTACTTGTTTGAGATTCATATCGTTCATCAGGAATATATTGGGCCTTGATACCTTTAGACTTTAGAACATGTAGACTGAACTCTAGTTTATATCAATCTTTAGAAAATATTAAAAACATGTTGTTCTTTCTATCTTACCAGAGAACAGAGCAGCAAGAATAATCCACAGCCAATGTTCCATCTCTACAACAAGCTTTAAATCAACAGGAGAAACTAGCTGATGTTCAACAAGTTCCAGTAAATGAGAGGACCTATGATTGAACCCTGTGGAACACCACAAGATTTCACACCCTGACAGAACAACAGAGAAACTTCTTATGTTGAAGTATTGTTCATGTTAATATCGCACATCATCTCATTATCATCAGTTCCCTCAGTCTGTTTTGTCTTTAGTGATTCATTTTCTCGTTTTTATCACCTCTACAAAGAATCCAGACTGTGTCATCACATACTATTGAAGTTAAACAGAGTGAGACTCCCTCTAGTGGATGTTGTACAGTATCGTGTTGTCTTTGCTCCAAAGGTTTTTGTACAGAGTTTTGGTGTTTCCTGTCACTGTGGGCCTCAGAGAACAGTAGTACACACTAGAGTCTGTCACTGCAGCAGAGGAGATGTTCATACTGATTTGGTTTTGATCCACTCTGATCTTCAATCCAGAGATTGGACTCTTCAAGATTCCTCCTGATCCTAAATGAGAGATGATGAACTCTGGTGGTTTTCCTGGATGTTGTCGATACCAGAAGAAATAATCACTACCAGTTGCTTGTTTGGAGTACTTGTAGGACAGAGTAACAGTTGTGTCTTCTAAACTGTTCTCTTCTTTCTTGACTGGAGTGAGTTCTTCACAGCTGACACCTAAAGGAAGAGATAACTCTGTTATACCATTTTACAAAACTCATTTACTAAAACATTCAGGAAATAATGGAATGAAACATTTCCTTAATGCAGAATCTAACAAACCTTTTAGAATAAGTAGAAACATCAGTGATGACAGCATGTTGAATGACGGTAATGTTGATGGTTTGTGTGTTGAACTCTGTTGACTACAGAAGTTCCTCTCTCTTCTATAGTTCAGGAACATCTTAGCTCCTCCCTGAATCTCACACAGCACTTCACATGTAACAAACCAGCTTCAATAATTACTGGATTTTATTGGACTCTTGTTGGGATTCGGCAGGAACGTGTTTGGTTATCAGCAAGTATAAAACTAAATTATTGACCTTAATAAAATTATTAAGAATTTTAACAAATGTTAACAACGTGTCACCACCCTGAGATCGGGGACCAAAAACCAAACTATAAATTAAGTCTCATAATTAGTGTTCACTCACAATGTCAATAGTCAAAGTACTATTCTACATTCAGAGTGAACAGTGAAGGTTTGAATATGAGCACAGACCACATATCCAGCTACTGTCACAATACACAAAGTAATCACAGAAAGCTGCTCTTAAAGTACAACAGAGTTTATTACATTCCAATAATATTGATCAAGTCAAATATTATCTAAAACTAACAACTGCTGTACAATTACGAGGCTACTATCTAACATCAACAGACAATTTTTGGTGAGTGTGTGTGTGTGTGTGGGGGGGGGGGGGGGGTGAAGAAATTACCTAAATGGCGGGTGTAGTCTCGTACTACAAAATGGTGGCATGTGGTCGTGTTTGCGGGTTAGTCAAACAAAAAGGCAAAGAGTAAAAAGGAAAACTCAAAACAAGGTAGATCCTCACCGCCGCAGTAAAATACATGGACAACAGGGCTGCAGCATAGGGAGCCCCCTGTGGTGCCTGTGGCCATCGTCCAATGAGACCACAGTGTTGAGTTTGGACCAAAAATCACACCCAGGTGAGATTTAACGTCTCATGGGGTTTGGTGTGATCTTAACTCAAATCAGGCTGTTGACTACCCTGTAGGCCCAACTCCCTTTGTTCCAACCACATGGTGAAGTCCCAACACTCTTTCATCAAATATCATCAGCAACACAATGGAAACTGATATTTCAACATAATTTGATCCAAAGACAACATGTAAATATAAAATGAGAGGACCTATGATTGAACCCTGTGGAACACCACAATATTTCACACCCTGACAGAACAACAGAGAAACTGCTTTTATAAAGAAAAGAACAAAATCAATCAAACCCTGAGTCTGTGATGACAACCAGTTCATTGAGTACTTTATTGAAATTGTGTCATTTGTCAAAAGTGGATTTGAAAATAGCAGTAAATATATTAACACACTATTACATGTGATCAGAACATTTTTCTGGTGTCAAATATTTTACTCAAATATACTTTTGCTATTAAAATAGTTTCAGATTCAGGCTGTTGAGAACATAAGTGAGTGTGACAGAGAATTGACCAAGAATGTTTATCCTTTGCTCTTTTAGATCTCGGTCTGTTTTGTCTTTAGTGCTTAATTTCTCTTGTTTTTATCACCTCTACAAAGAATCCAGACTGTGTCATCACATACTATTGAAGTTAAACAGAGTGAGACTCCCTCTAGTGGATGTTGTACAGTATTGTGTTGTCTTTGCTCCAAAGGTTTTTGTACAGAGGTTTGGTGTTTCCTGTCACTGTGGGCCTCAGAGCACAGTAGTACACAGCAGAGTCTGACAGAAGAAGCTTCTGGATCTTCAGAGGAACTGATCTTAAGGTGGAATTCAGTGTCGATGAAAATTTCTCCTCGTCCTCTGTTTTCCCCGAGCCAACCTTAAAGCGGCTCAGGATGAATTTGGGGCTGTTGTTTCCATCCTGTTTGTACCGGAAGAGATAATCATTTGATGAAGAGCTGATGTATTGACAGCCAAGTGTTACTGCCTCTCCTTCAGTAGCCGTCACATCTCCTTTTGGCTGCAGCACGTTGTCTGTTTGTGCTCTGCATTCTGAGAAACAAAAACAAACAGTATCAGTGTGTTAAAGAATCATCTCAGTGTTGGATCGATATCAAGGACACAAAGTTGTGTTCATACCAAGGCTCACAGCAGCCAGCAGCACTGAGATGAACAGAGGCGTCATGTGTGCAGTGCTGAGTATCTGAGAACTCCAGCAGGTATAAAGAAGGCAGTGATCTCTCTGTTGAGTCTTCATCAACACGAGGTTGGTGGATTAGAAGGAGGAACCTGATCACAGTGACGGGGCTCATTTACAGCCCTGTGTTATTCCTCTACTGATGACTTTACTCCTTTATACCAGAACTAATGGATATTCATATTTCTGATCAGAAAGATTGAAAGTCAACAAACATTTGAACAACATGTAACTTTTTATGCTCTTTTCAGAATGTTTGTTCTCTTCAATGTAAACAGACACTTTAGTATGTTTTTGTCTCCTGCGTTGGTGAAAGAATCAAATCTTAACCTGGTAAAAGATTTTAGCCGTTAAAATGTGATTCTGAGTTTATTTTATTTCCTTTCTACAGATATACATTACTATTTATCTTAGAGTTGTAATGGTTCGTGTTTCAGTGTCTGTGTGGACAGCATCTCAAAATATCAGAGAATAGTGAACAATGGAAGGAGCTCATCAGAATCACAACCGTTTATTTTGTGTTGCACATACAAGGAATGTTACATGTTGGATAGTGCATAACATTAAACAATCAACACAGTGCAAAAAATAGAAACATATTCAAATTTACAATAAAATATCAAATAAAGTGCACAGACAAAAAGATAACAGTACTTTAAACAAGTATAATTTAAGTGTAATGTAAAAGTGTCAAGTGTATTTAAATATGAAGGGATGTTCAGTGGAGTGACCGGTAATAAATTGTCCTGGGGATGACAGAGTCAGTGGGGTCCTGGTCTTTATTGATGAACCCAACTGCAGATGGTAAGAAACTGTTCGTGTGGCGTGAGGTCTTGGTCCTGATGGAGGCCTTGGTCCTGATGGAGGCCTTGGTCCTGATGGAGGTCTTGGTCCTGATGGAGGTCTTGCTCCTGATGGACCGCGAGGTCGAGTCTACAGTCGTGCAATGTCTACAGTGACTGTAGACATTTACGCGTCCTGATTGGTCAGTTTGACTGTGGACTACCAATTAGATCGGAGCAACCGACTGCAGACCACCAATCACAAGTGGACCTGCAAATCTTGACTACATCATGTTAGAGTTGCGAATCTACCCACAGCATTGACCTTGCAGTAATTCTGGTAAGACTGAAATATTGTTGTCTTTATAATTATTTATAAAACCACTGTTTATACTGCCCAATTGTCTTTTGGTCGTTTGGAAAAAATCGGACATAGTGTTAACGTTAGCTAGCTAACTAACTAACTTCATCCGTCGTCAAGAGCGCCTCCTAAACCTGCATGCCACCAAACAGCCCTCCACTGTAACGAAACCACCTCCATCTTATCTGCTGACCTCCCTCCAGCACCACACCAGCCGGCAGTCCTCCCTCCACCACTCTACCCTCTGATGGAGTATGTGCCCACACCCAGCACGGCAGGGACTAAAGTATTGAAGGGAAGGACGGACATAATCAAGCCACTCTCCCGGCCTCAACCACCACTGCCACTTGTGCTACCGCAGTTAGAAACACCTCTGCCACCTCTACCATCAGCAGACCTGTACCCTCTCTCTCTGCATCCACAGCAACCGCTGAGCCTGCTGGCCCCTCCACACGGCCATACTGCCTGCTCCTCCTACTACATCAGTCCCTACTACTCTGCCCACAATGTCTGCTCCTCATGAGTTAAGCCCACCGTCCTGGGCCAGAGCTACGCAGTACAAGCGAAAGAGTCTGGAACAGCCCTCTGCAGTAGGAGTGAAGGTGTCACAGTGCAGAATCTCCCTGTCTGTACATGCTGTGGCCAACCCACCCAGGGACATAAAAAGTACAACAGAAAGGCTTTCTGCCCTGTAAAGATGATGTCAACATCAAAAGGTCTGGACAACACAGTGTACGACAGCTACGAACACTTCACTTTTGTTGTGGACAAGGTGGAGCGATGAGCTGTAGACACCCTGTATATATGTGTACATACTCATGCATTGTAAATAGTTGAGATCTTCCTGTACGTACTCGTGCACATTGTAAATAGTTGAGATCTTCCTGTACGTACTCGTGCACATTGTAAATAGTTTAGATCAGGGATCGCCAACCTTTTTGAAATGGAGAGCTACTTCAAGGGTACTGAGTAGTATGAAGGGCTACTTCTTTGATACAAACTTCCTGAATAACAAAGTTGCACAGATCACCTTTTAATAATAATAATATATATGAAGAGACTGATCACATGTCATGTTAATTATTCCTCACAATAATTATTAACAATGATTGTGTATTTTGTTCAAAATCGCACCTGTTATATTTTTGTACAAATTATCACTTCTAAAGAATTTTAGGAAATCATTAACTGTCATATCTTCACATCATGACTCGTTTGTACTAACCACTACCGTCGTAACATTTTTGAACAAATCACGAACTCTGTCCCATGTTTATACAAATGATCAGTTATGTAAGATAAAAAAATCAAAATAGTTTCAGATTTAGGCTGTTGAGAACATAAGTGAGTGTGACAGAGAATTGACCAACAATGTTTATTATTTGCTCTTTTAGATCTCGGTCTGTTTTGTCTTTAGTGCTTCATTTCTCTTGTTTTTATCACCTCTACAAAGAGTCCAGACTGTGTCATCACATACTATTGAAGTTAAACAGAGTGAGACTCCCTCTAGTGGATGTTGTACAGTATTGTGTTGTCTTTGCTCCAAAGGTTTTTGTACAGAGTTTTGGTGTTTCCTGTCACTGTGGGCCTCAGAGCACAGTAGTACACAGCAGAGTCTGTCACTGCAGCAGAGGAGATCTGCAGATGGACTTGATTTCTCTCCTCATTCAGTTTAGCAGTCAGTCGAGGGTTTGGAGGTTTTGCTTCCACCACTGAAGGCGGGTTAGTATCAGTGATCAGGAGAAGGAACTGAGGAGCTGATCCAGGATCCTGTCGATACCACTGGAGATTATTAGCTTTAACTGAATAGCTACAGGACAGAGTCACACTAAAGCCCTCTGATGAAAACACTTCAGCACCGCTGGCAGTAATATCATCTTCCAAGGTGTTACCTAGTGAGGAAGACCACATGTTATATTTAGAGATCTGTTCCAAAGTCAGAGATCCTTCATTTGAAAACCATCACTCTATGACAATGTGTTAGTGAAAACAAATGATGCTGTTAACTGTGTATGAATCAGTTATTAGTGATGAAGTGATGACATCTAGATTTGTGTCCTTAAAATGTTAACTTCTGAAGTTACATTTCAGGTTCTGTTGTCAAAAACATACGTACCTACGAGGGTTGAAAAGAACAGAACTGCAGCAAGTTTTTCCATGTTCACAGAGGTGAAATGTTGTAACTGAGTGTTCAGTATGAACACGTTTTGTGAGTTGTGATTGGTCTGATGTTCACAGTTGGAATCAAAGAGTTCTCTGCCATGAAGCCACCTCTGCAGTCAGTAGGAGGAGACTCATGTCAAGTTACTGTCATTTCTATAGTCCTTCATGACAACTGTGTCTCAGGAGTGAAAAGAATCCAGACTGTGTCATCACATAGTATTGAAGTTAAACAGAGTGAGACTCCCTCTAGTGGATGTTGTACAGTATTGTGTTGTCTTTGCTCCAAAGGTTTTTGTACAGAGTTTTGGTGTTTCCTGTCACTGTGGGCTTCAGAGCACAGTAGTACACAGCAGAGTCTGTCACTGCAGCAGAGGAGATCTGCAGATGAAACTCTTTTGATGTTTTGTCATGTGTAAAAGACAACCCTGCTATTTTTTCTGAATGTTCCATGATGTGAAGCTGTGGAGATGAACTGGACTTCTGCTGATACCAGTAGAGGTATTGTACAGATCCTGAATAGTTGCAGGAGAGAGTCACATTGTCTCCTTCCAAAGCCACCATTACATCTTTAAACGGTTTCACTAAATCCTCAGAGGACCCTGAAAAGAACAAAGATATATTTCACCATTCGTGTTTCTTAAAACTGAGTTCAAAGGTAGAAAATGGTTCCTGAATTATGAAATGAATCATGAATCATGTCCAAGATCTCTTGTTAAAGTTGACTTACCAGTTTGAAACATGAACATCATCAAGCAAACTAAACAGAGCTGCATTATCTTCACTTGTTCTGAATGAACAATAGAAAGAACACAGCAGCTCTTCAGTTCCAACATGAAACCTCAGCTCCTCCTCCTACTGTGGTCTGTTTACATTCAGAATGATGGAACTTTTAGACATGACAGTGATGCTGCACCCATCATCATCATCATCATCTTCATCCAAGAAGGTCGCCTGAAGGAGGAATCTGCAGAGAAACAACTTTCTAGAGATTCTAACTGAACGGATGGAACCGTGTGATTGAAGCACGACTCCTCCTGACAACATGTTAGTGATTGAACCTGAATGGTTAAGTCTGTAAAATGGTCTTGTGTTTACTATCATACAGGTGGTTTGTCATTGAAGTTCATTTTTAGAGTTGTAATGGTTCGTGTTTCAGTGTCTGTGTGGACAGCATCTCAAGATATCAGAGAATAGTGAACAATGGAAGGAGCTCATTGTGTTCTAGTGAGGATTCAGTCAGTAAGTCAGTGTCCACTTATATGTGGTCATGGTGTCTTGTGTCTGAACCATCATACAGGTGGTTTGTTGGATGTGGATCTGCTGCTCATGTGGATCCTCCCACAGTGTTTCATTGGCAGCTGTAACCACAGAGACTCTGATCCAACAGGAATCCTCAGAATCCATCTGATATGAAGCTGTGGTTTGAATACCACTTCCCTCCTCTTTGAAGAGTAGTCACATATGTGTGTTCAGGTTTTTGTACAGCCTCTTGTACACTTTGGATCACTGTGTTTCTAGAGCACAGTAGTAGAGAGCTGTGTCTGTCAGGGTCAGTCTCCTTATGGTCAGTTCAGCTGAGTTTCTACTTGTTTGAGATTCATATCGTTCATCAGGAATATATTGGTCCGTGTTATCTCTTGCTCCTTTAAAGAGAATAAACTGAGGAGCCTGAAGGTCAGAATGTTTGTACCAATACAGGTAAACATCGTCTGATGTTGTCTCATAGTAACATCTGAGTGAGACAGATTCTCCTTCTCTTTTACTCACTTCATCTTCTTCAGGAGAGATTGTGTCTCCAGCTGTTAGTCCTGGAAAAAGTAGAGAAGATGAAGCTGTTAGACTAACATTGTTCATGAGGCTGAGAGGAGAAGACAGTGGAACATGTAGACTGAACTCTAGTTTATATCAATCTTTAGAAAATATTAAAAACATGTTGTTCTTTCTATCTTACCAGAGAACAGAGCAGCAAGAATAATCCACAGCCAATGTTCCATCTCTACAACAAGGTTTAAATCAACAGGAGAAACTAGCTGATGTTCAACAAGTTCCAGTAACATCTTAGCTCCTCCCTGAATCTCTTCGTCTCCTCTTAGATCTGTATCTTCACTCCTCTCAGTTACTCTTCCTCCTGGTTAACAGACTCGTAGCAGCATTTTGTACTTTCTGGAGGTGCAAACTTTTTCTTTTTCTGATGTTTACTTAATAACAGGAGTTACAAAAAGGTAGCTATCAATGGGGCATGGTCGGGCACAGCTCACACATCTTCATTGATCCTCCGCCCTGTGGGCCCACCACTTACCACGGTAGGCATTGGGGTCAGGTGCAATGTGAGCTGGGCGGCAAGCGAGGACCAAGGCCCTCTGACCACTGTCATCACAGACTAGCTCCAGGGACATAGAATGTCACCTCTCTGGTAGGAAAGGAACTGCAGCTTGTAAAGGAGATGGAGCGCTACAAACTTAATATAGTTGGGCTCACCTCCATGCATAGCACTGGTTCCGCAACCAAACTCCTGGAGAGGGTCTTGACTCGGGCCGACTCGGGGATTTTGAGGAATGGACTGCCACATCTTGAGCCAAGTGGTGCATTGTTGTTGGACTTCTGTGCTAGTCTTGGATTGTCTGTAAGAAACACCATGTTCGAACAGTCGGGCGATCCATGAGTGCCCATGGTAGCAGAACATCCTCGGTCAAAGTTCTGTGATCGACTTTGTGGTCCTTTCATCAGATCTGTGGCCCTATGTCTTGGAAACTTGGGTGAAGTGAGGAGCAGAGCTGTCAATGATCACCACCTGGTGGTGAGTTAGATCAGATGGTGGGGGAGGCTGTAAACCCAAGCTTGTAGAGTGAATATACCCGTAGTTTCATTTCTAAAGTTCTACATCAAAATCCTGTCAGTAAAGTGAATCCAGACTGTGTCATCACATACTATTGAAGTTAAACAGAGTGAGACTCCCTCTAGTGGATGTTGTACAGTATTGTGTTGTCTTTGCTCCAAAGGTTTTTGTACAGAGTTTTGGTGTTTCCTGTCACTGTGGGCTGCAGAGCACAGTAGTACACAGCAGAGTCTGACAGAAGAAGCTTCTGGATCTTCAGAGGAACTGATGTCTTGTTGATTGTAGCATCAAATCTGTCTTTCTGGAACTCTGGAGCTTTTTCTACTTTGTCTGAGAAACTTTTCAGCATGTACTTTGGGAAATTATTGACTTCTTGTTTGTACCAGAACAAAGTGGGAACTGTGTCAGTTGTCTCAAATGTACAGTCAAGTGTAACTGTCTGTCCTTCAGTAGCGGTGACATCTCCTGTTGACTGGATCACTCTGTCTTCTCCTTTACACTCTGAGGAAGAAGAGAACATGCAGAAGAAGAGATGAATCAATACAGATGATTGATTAAAGCAGAACCATCAGTAGGGTTAAAGAGTTACCTAGCCAGAGAGTCAGACACATAGACATTTACAATAGTCTGGGTTTCACTGACTGCTGTCTGATGTCAGATTGAACCATAGAACGAGTTCTTTAGAAGCTACTAGATACCAACAGAAGTTATCTTTTGATTTTCTCTATATGAACATTAAAAACACTCACAGCTGAGTTTCTGGTGAAAAGTGTTGAGAGAGGAACATGTTGTTCTTTCTATCTTACCAGAGAACAGAGCAGCAAGAATAATCCACAGCCAATGTTCCATCTCTACAACAAGGTTTAAATCAACAGGAGAAACTAGCTGATGTTCAACATCCAGCCTGAGAATTGTTCTCTTCACAGCAGCACTTATTATTCACTGAATGGTTGAACACAGTGCAGAAGTAGTGCACCGCCTACTTGATGATGTCACCCTCTAGTGGAGGTAAAAAGTTCAGTACAACAGAGTGGAACAAAAGCTTCCAGCAGATTGTCAGCTTGTGTTTTTGTACAGAGTTTTGGTGTTTCCTGTCACTGTGGGCCTCACAGCACAGTAGTACACAGCAGAGTCTGTCACTGCAGCAGAGGAGATCTGCAGATCCACACGATGCTTTTTTTCTGACAGTTCAGTAAAGAACCTTGTGTCTGATTTCAAAGATTCTGTTTTTTTTGTAATGTTAAGCCCTGAGATGAACATGATGAACTCTGGTGGTTTTCCTGGATATTGTCGATACCAGAATAAATAATCACTAGATGAAAGTTTGGAGTACTTGTAGGACAGAGTAACAGTTGTGTCTTCTAAACTGTTCTCTTCTTTCTTGACTGGAGTCAGTTCTTCACAGCTGACACCTAAAGGAAGAGATAACTCTGTTATACCATTTTACAAAACTCATTTACTAAAACATTCAGTAAATAATGGAATGAAACATTTCCTTAATGCAGAATCTAACAAACCTTTTAGAATCAGTAGAAACATCAGTGATGACAGCATGTTGAATGAAGGTAATGTTGATGGTTTGTGTTGAACTCTGTTGAATATAGAAGTTCCTCTCTCTTCTATAGTTCAGGAACATCTTAGCTCCTCCCTGAATCTCACACAGCACTTCACATGTAACAAACCAGCTTCAATAATTACTGGATTTTATTGGACTCTTGTTGGGATTCGGCAGGAGCGTGTTTGGTTATCAGCAAGTATAAAACTAAATTATTGACCTTAATAAAATGATTAAGAATTTTAACAAATGTTAACAACGTGGCACCACCCTGAGATCAGGGACCAGAAACAAAACTATTAATGAAGTCTCATAATTTGTGTTCACTCACAATGTCAATAGTCAAAGTACTATTCTACATTCAGAGTGAACAGTGAAGGTTTGAATATGAGCACAGACCACATATCCAGCTACTGTCACAATACACAAAGTAATCACAGAAAGCTGCTCTTAAAGTATAACAGAGTTTATTACATTCCAATAACATTGATCAAGTCAAATATTATCTAAAACTAACAACTGCTATACAATTACGAGGCTACTATCTAACATCAACAGACACTTTTTGGTGTGTGTGTGTGGGGGGGAGGGGGGAGTGAAGAAAGTGAAGAAACTACCTAAATGGCGGGTGTAGTCTCGTACTACAAAATGTTGGGTGTTGTTGGAATCTGACTATATGGCTTCAACCCTAACCCTAACCCCGAGTGCCATTAGTGGTTCCAAACCCACATCCACAGGTGAACAAAACGTCCCGTGTAGTCCATGCATGCACCTGAAACGGAGCCCCTCCCCCACACGTCGAGAGGTTAGTCGTCCTCACCGCTATGTCGTCTTAAACGACTATGCTAATTCAGACCACTCTGATGATCCAGGCCCTCTCCGCACGCAGGGTCTGCGTATCCGTCAGCTTGAGTCTCTTGCGAAAGACATAGAACGCTTTGATCCAGAAAATCATGAGACATGTATCGATGACTATCTTCGGGAGGTTGATCGCTGTCTCCTTGATCTACCTCACCCTTCGTCACGTGAACAACTCAAACTTGTCTGGAAAACCACTGTAAGAAGCGTCCATGTTTTCATTCAAACACTCCCCCCTGGAATCCGTGACAGCAACTCAGCTCTCTGTCAGGCCCTTCGGGAGGAGTACTCTTTGTACACCAACCCGGTGTTTGCTATTTCACAAGGAAAGCAAGAAGCCCCAAAGGACTACTACAGGTGCTTGAAGTCAGCGTTTTTCCATGGACGTAACGCCCTAGGTCTAGAAGAAGACCACACTTTCAAGTCCTTGTTCTTGTATAACCTCCACAAAAGCGTGCACTACGATGTCACCATGCACTGCATAACCAGTAACCGAAACATGCAAGAAACTAGGAAATATGCGCAGCTAGCATGGAAGACATGTACACCCACTGCAAAATGGCATGAGCACAATGCCAGGGTCCTGATGACCCAGGCTTGTGAAGCTGATGACCTAGCGCTTGAAGGCAACGAAGTGCCTCGTGCTAAGGTACGACACACCCCACTCCACAGGAGTCGATGACCTTGGCAGCCAGAGAGACAACGGAGCCAGGGGGGTGAGAGACACACCCAAAGTCAGAGTCAGGTAGAGTCATGGCATCAGAAGACATTTCACCCTAAAAAGAGAATTCGGTTCAAACGAAATCGTAAGTCCTAAACCCGCTCCGGAAGAGCAAGTTTAGACCCAGAGATCAAGAGTCTTAGACACCAACATGTGACGGAGGCAGTAAAGTGCTTTACCACACTCCGGACACCGGTGGACGACCCGAAGCCACTAAACCTTGCCAGCCGTGGGCCAGTGTTGTGGAATATTTCTTATGACTAGTCGGGAGAAGAAAGTGAAGGTTTTCAATCAATATAAAGTAAACAGAGTTTTGATGAACGATCAAAGTTGGTAAAGTCAATTTATTTGCTTGCAAGCAAAGAGAACAGTCTCACAGACACATTGCAGTGATCTGGAAGAGTGGTCTACCCAACAGTCTCAATGCATGGACATTTATGCTCAGACAGCTTCCTGTTATCTGCTTAGCTAACAAGAATACACAAAGAACACAATAAAAGGCAGGTCATCCTTCGAGCCTTAGTATACTTCATTTAAGACAGTCAGGAAGATGCTTTATCTCCTGTTTACAAATCCCTTTGTTCACAGTCTGCCTTACAATAAACAGTTTAAATACACAGCAGATGCTTCCTTTGAAGCCACTGTGACATTGTTAAAATGACCATTGCAGAGACAGAACAGACATTTTTTACCCTCACACATCATATGTGCATGCAAAGGTTTACGCCTTTACAACTTCAGATAACGCGTCTGCAAAGGAAGTAAAAGTATTACTAACAGAGGATCTCTGTTACCCAAGGTCTCTCTGTGTCTCTGTCTTACGAAGAAGAAAGAAACAGTGCACAATGATTACAGATAACACCTGGATACTAAACTAATTAAAGTCATCTACTGAAACTACAGTTTGGTGTCTGCTCTTTTAGGACTTACATTCTTTAAACCTTCACATTAGACTATGACATATTTTCCCATTACACCAGTTCCAGACGGACAAGTCGCCGTCACCCAGGAACATAGACAACCAATGCCAATGCCCTTCCCAGGGCCTGCTCCTGACTCTAGTCCACCCAGTCTGCCTGCATGCTGACAACCGCCAAAATCTGCCACCCAAAACCATGTCCCAAACCAGAAGTCTTCCCTTTGTTCGCTGAAAAACGCTCAGAACAAAGACGTACGACACTCTGATCTCTCCCTTGCATTCAACCAGCCTGCAACAGAACAGGGGACACCCTGGGTACCCCAGAACAATTGGCCCCCAATTTCACAACCTTGCCCGGTGAATAATAGTAGTGCAGATTTGACCGCCCAGCAAGCACGAGATCCAGCCCATCCAACCATTCGACAGCCGAAGTTGAAACCCAAGCGAAAAGGGTCCCGACAACTACCGCTGCTCGAAACGGAAGAGCTGCGAGCTCGCCATTATGTACAACCAAACTGTAAAATGAAAAAGGGTTTTTGGTACACACCTCTAGGGGACAGGAACTGGTTCGTTGGGCCATCCCAGCAGACCCAGGGGGGTGATCTAGAGTTAGGTAGACCATGACACAACCATGACACTAACCTACCTAACCACCTTTCCGTTTTGTTTTGTTTGTTTCCATTTCTCTGCTTGCATTTTGTTTTTCAAATACTATGCTACAGTGCAGACGTTATCACAAGATCATGATGTAGCAATTGAGTGTATTAGAAATAATGCCTTGCTTACCTATGATTTGTGTATATGTTTAATATAGTTTAGTTAGTCATCCGCCCAGATGCCGCCTTAGTGTCTGCCCAGACATCTTGAGCCTCTATGAACTATGAACACTGACTGTTAAACCATCCCTTTCTTCCCAAAAGTACATGGACTGTTTAACCTTTCGTGCTCTCAGAACTACATGGACTGTATGACACCACATGGAAGCCCACGTCAGTCCTTGGTTTGCCCTAAAGACCGTGGCCAGCACCTCGCTCTTCAGGCCAAAGGGGGGATGTTGGAATCTGACTATATGGCTTCGACATGTGCTGTAGAACAAAGAGAGTCAGGCCTTTCCTTTTGCAAGCAAAGGTTTCATCCTGATTGTAGTTTGATGAGCACCAAACCCCCAACTCTGAAGAAATTCACATTAGGGTGTGAGTTTCCTCCCCCCAAATGCAACACTGCTCTCATTGGACGAGAGCAGGGATGCCGAGGCGGGACCTCCGGTGGACGACCCTGCTCCCCCAAAAACTACGTGTTCCTGAAGTTACCTGAAAGCAGCGCTGTAATCTAATTGGCCGAGGGCCAAGACACCCCAGGACCCCTGTGGTTCAGCCACCTTTCTACAAAACAACCAGCAACCCCCACCTCAATGCTTTTTCCATCGATCCCTCAGGGGAGCAGGAGGCACACACTGCCATGTTGTTCCCCTTTTTAACCAAAACCTAGGTTTAACAGTTTATATTCGCTGGCCGAATTCACCAAACTGTCTATTTTATCTTTGTTCGTATCCACGAAGCAAACCCTTTTAATCCTGCAGAAGTGAAGAAGCTAGACTTCTTCAGAGAGAGAGAGAACTTCCACTCTCTATTCTCCACCAAGCGCCCCGTTTGCATAAGGACGCGAAATCCCCTTATCCAGACGGAGCGATTCTCTCCCACCGAGAGAACACCTCCCGCAGCCGCGCTGCCTGAGCCCACCGAAGCTCAGAAGAACCCCCCTCAATCACCACGGTTGCATCGTACCATAAGGCGAAATAGATTCTGGGCAGAGTTAGAGAGAGTTCATTTGTGTTTATTTTATCTTGTTTATGTGCTTAAAGTACTGTTCATTTTTATAACGTGGTGTATGCTTAATAATCGCCGACACTAACGGTCGCTGAGATCGTTGGGGTTGTGGAGAAGTTGGTGTATTTCATGCTACCGTGATTTGTGTTGAGCTAGCCGCCTCGTGAGGTCGAAGTTGCTTCTCATCAGTTCAGGAGGTCAAAACCTCCGGCTGAGACAAAGAGTCGCGGTTCTTGCTCCCCTGGCTGAGAGAGCAATCTTCCGTACTCCCGCGCAGCGCGGATGATCTTAATCTCTTGTTTTATTTCATTTCATTTTGTTCCTTTCCCTTCTCTTTTACTAATCCACACATACACATATAGCTTTGAGCTAATGTAGCTATGTGCTAAATGGCTACCGGCACGTAAAGACGCCCGGTCTCCTGTTGGCTATCTGCCATTTTGAGTCTCGCGCATGAGAGACGTCACCACGTCTCAACTACGTCATACGTCGCTGAGCTGTTCCCTCGCTCCTCCTTACGCACACATACACACTCCCCCCCCCCCCCCCCCCCCCTTTTCAATCATCTGTTGATTTTAGATAGCGTGCTCATAAATGTATAATTGTTGTTAGTTTAGATAGTAGTTGACTAGATCATTAGTATTAGAACGTAATAAACTCTGTTATATTTTAAAGAGCAGTTGTCTGTGATTACTTTGTGCATGTATTGTGATAATAGCTGTATATGTGGTCTGTGCTCGAACTTAAACCTTCACTTTCACTCTGAATGTGTAATAGTACTCAGACTATTGACATTGTGAGTGAACACTAATTATGAGACTTAGTTTATCGTTTGGTTATTGGTCCCTGTTCGCAGGGTGGTGCCTAGGGTTGGGTACCGAAACCCGGTGCTAATATGGCACCGGTTCCTATACGACCGGTATCTACCGGACCGAAATGCAACGCAGATTTCGGTGCTTCCTTTCTGTGCCTGAGCCGATTGAAATACTTTTTTTACACTACTCTGTTGACTCCGTCCTGGCAGCCTCGGTCCTCCGCTCCTCACTCGTAATATTATTACAACCGGACGAGCTGTGCGCGCTTAGAAACAAACCCCTCCATCATTCTGGCGAAGCTTCGGCCATGATTTATTTAAAAAAAAAAAGAAAACGAGACCGAGATCTGTCAAACGGCTGGCAGGCTACTGACTTCCTCCATCGACATCCGGGTACTTAGCGCCGCTGGCGCTCATAAGCACAACATCCACAGGCACGCGAAACCTTCTTCTTCTTTGAGGTGTAGTGGCTGGTAAAATAAAATAAAATAAAATAAGTCAGGAGACATGTCGTATTTTGCCAGAGAAGGCAAATATGCTCATATTTCTGCAAAAAGAATTGCTGAAGTTTGAAGCAATTATTTTGGCGTGTGTGTGTTTTGTATTTATTTATATTTATAGTATACTTTAAACAGTTAATATATTGTTCAATTTGAAGAAAAAAGTATCGGTACTTTATTGAAATTGTGTCATTTGTCAAAAGTGGATTTGAAAATAACGGAAAACATATTGACACACTATTACATGTGATCAGAACATTTTTCTGTTGTCAAATATTTTACTCAAATATACTTTTGCTAATAAACTTGTTTCAGATTTAGGCTGTTGAGAACATAAGTGAGTGTGAAAGAGAATTGACCAACAATGTTTATTATTTGCTCTTTTAGATCTCAGTCTGTTTTGTCTTTAGTGCTTCATTTCTCTTGTTTTCATCACCTCTACAAAGAACCCAGACTGTGTCATCACATACTATTGAAGTTAAACAGAGTGAGACTCCCTCTAGTGGATGTTGTACAGTATTGTGTTGTCTTTGCTCCAAAGGTTTTTGTACAGAGTTTTGGTGTTTCCTGTCACTGTGGGCCTCAGAGCACAGTAGTACACAGCAGAGTCTGACAGAAGAAGCTTCTGGATCTTCAGAGGAACTGATGTCTTGTTGATTGTAGCATCAAATCTGTCTTTCTGGAACTCTGCAGCATTATCTTCTGTTTTGAAACTATCACGTCGCAAAATGTACGTAGGAAAGTCATTGACTTCTTGTTTGTACCAGAACAAATAGTGAACTGTGTCAGTTGTCTCAAATGTACAGTCAAGTGTAACTGTCTGTCCTTCAGTAGCGGTGACATCTCCTCTTGACTGCTTCACTCTGTCTTCTCCTTCACACTCTGAGGAAGAAGAGAACATGCAGAAGAAGAGATGAATCAATACGGATGATTGATTAAAGCAGAACCATCAGTAGGGTTAAAGAGTTACCTAGCCAGAGAGTCAGACACATAGACATTTACAATAGTCTGGGTTTCACTGACTGCTGTCAGATTGAACCATAGAACGAGTTCTTTAGAAGCTACTAGATACCAACAGAAGTTATCTTTTGATTTTCTCTATATGAACATTAAAAACACTCACAGCTGAGTTTCTGGTGAAAAGTGTTGAGAGAGGAACATGTTGTTCTTTCTATCTTACCAGAGAACAGAGCAGCAAGAATAATCCACAGCCAATGTTCCATCTCTACAACAATGTTTAAATCAACAGGAGAAACTAGCTGATGTTCAACAAGTTCCAGTAACATCTTAGCTCCTCCCTGAATCTCTCCGTCTCCTCTTAGATCTGTATCTTCACTCCTCTCAGTTACTCTTCCTCCTGGTTAACAGACTCGTAGCAGCATTTTGTACTTTCTGGAGGTGCAAACTTTTTCTTTTTCTGATGTTTACTTAATAACAGGAGTTACAAAAGGTAGCTATCAATGGGGCATGGTCAGGCACAGCTCAAAAATCTTCATTGATCCTCCGCCCTGTGGGCCCACCACTTACCACGGTAGGCATTGGGGTCAGGTGCAATGTGAGCTGGGCGGCAGGCGAGGACCAAGGCCCTCTGACCACTGTCATCACAGACTAGCTCCAGGGACATAGAATGTCACCTCTCTGGTAGGAAAGGAACTGCAGCTTGTAAAGGAGATGGAGCGCTACAAACTTAATATAGTTGGGCTCACCTCCATGCATAGCACTGGTTCCGCAACCAAACTCCTGGAGAGGGTCTTGACTCGGGCCAACTCGGGGATTTTGAGGAATGGACTGCCACATCTTGAGCCAAGTGATGCATTGTTGTTGGACTTCTGTGCTAGTCTTGCATTGTCTGTAAGAAACACCATGTTCGAACAGTCGGGCGATCCATGAGTGCCCATGGTAGCAGAACATCCTCGGCCAAAGTTCTGTGATCGACTTTGTGGTCCTTTCATCAGATCTGTGGCCCTATGTCTTGGAAACTTGGGTGAAGTGAGGAGCAGAGCTGTCAATGATCACCACCTGGTGGTGAGTTAGATCAGATGGTGGGGGAGGCTGTAAACCCAAGCTTGTAGAGTGAATATACCCGTAGTTTCATTTCTAAAGTTCTACATCAAAATCCTGTCAGTAAAGTGAATCCAGACTGTGTCATCACATACTATTGAAGTTAAACAGAGTGAGACTCCCTCTAGTGGATGTTGTACAGTATTGTGTTGTCTTTGCTCCAAAGGTTTTTGTACAGAGTTTTGGTGTTTCCTGTCACTGTGGGCCTCAGAGCACAGTAGTACACAGCAGAGTCTGTCACTGCAGCAGAGGAGATCTCCAGATGAAACTCTTTTGATGTTTTGTCATGTGTAAAAGACAACCCTGCTATTTTTTCTGAATGTTCCATGATGTGAAGCTGTGGAGATGAACTGGACTTCTGCTGATACCAGTAGAGGTTTTGTACAGATCCTGAATAGTTGCAGGAGAGAGTCACATTGTCTCCTTCCAAAGCCACCATTACATCTTTAAACGGTTTCACTAAATCCTCAGAGGACCCTGAAAAGAACAAAGATATATTTCACCATTCGTCTTTCTTAAAACTGAGTCAATGGTAGAAAATGGTTCCTGAATTATGAAATGAATCATGAATCATGTCCAAGATCTTTTGTTGAAGTTGACTTACCAGTTTGAAACATGAACATCATCAACCAAACTAAACAGAGCTGCATTATCTTCACTTGTTCTGAATGAACAATAGAGAGAACACAGCAGCTCTTCAGTTCCAACATGAAACCTCAGCTCCTCCTCCTACTGTGGTCTGTTTACATTCAGAATGATGGAACTTTTAGACGTGACAGTGATGCTGCACCCATCATCATCATCTTCATCCAAGAAGGTCGCCTGAAGGAGGAATCTGCAGAGAAACAACTTTCTAGAGATTCTAACTGAACGGATGGAACCGTGTGATTGAAGCACGACTCCTCCTGACAACATGTTAGTGATTGAACCTGAATGGTTACGTTTGTAAAATGGTCTTGTGTTTACTATCATACAGGTGGTTTGTCATTGAAGTTCATTTTTAGAGTTGTAATGGTTCGTGTTTCAGTGTCTGTGTGGACAGCATCTCAAGATATCAGAGAATAGTGAACAATGGAAGGAGCTCATTGTGTTCAAGTGAGGATTCAGTCAGTAAGTCAGTGTCCACTTATATGTGGTCATGGTGTCTTGTGTCTGAACCATCATACAGGTGGTTTGTTGGATGTGGATCTGCTGCTCATGTGGATCCTCCCACAGTCTTTCATTGGCAGCTGTAACCACAGAGACTCTGATCCAACAGGAATCCTCAGAATCCATCTGATATGAAGCTGTGGTTTGAATACCACTTCCCTCCTCTTTGAAGAGTAGTCACATATGTGTGTTCAGGTTTTTGTACAGCCTCTTGTACACTTTGGATCACTGTGTTTCTAGAGCACAGTAGTAGAGAGCTGTGTCTGTCAGGGTCAGTCTCCTTATGGTCAGTTCAGCTGAGTTTCTACTTGTTTGAGATTCATATCGTTCATCAGGAATATATTGGTTTGTGTTATCGTTTGCTTCTTCCCAGAGAATAAACTGAGGAGCCTGAAGGTCAGAATGTTTGTACCAATACAGGTAAACATAGTCTGATGTTGTCTCATAGTCACATCTGAGTGAGACAGATTCTCCTTCTCTTTTACTCACTTCATCTTCTTCAGGAGAGATTGTGTCTCCAGCTGTTAGTCCTGGAAAAAGTAGAGAAGATGAAGCTGTTAGACTAACATTGTTCATGAGGCTGAGAGGAGAAGACAGTGGAACATGTAGACTGAACTCTAGTTTATATCAATCTTTAGAAAATATTAAAAACATGTTGTTCTTTCTATCTTACCAGAGAACAGAGCAGCAAGAATAATCCACAGCCAATGTTCCATCTCTACAACAAGGTTTAAATCAACAGGAGAAACTAGCTGATGTTCAACAAGTTCCAGTAACATCTTAGCTCCTCCCTGAATCTCTCCGTCTCCTCTTAGATCTGTATCTTCACTTCTCTCAGTTACTCTTCCTCCTGGTTAACAGACTCGTAGCAGCATTTTGTACTTTCTGGAGGTGCAAACTTTTTCTTTTTCTGATGTTTACTTAATAACAGGAGTTACAAAAAGGTAGCTATCAATGGGGCATGGTCGGGCACAGCTCACAAATCTTCATTGATCCTCCGCCCTGTGGGCCCACCACTTACCACGGTAGGCATTGGGGTCAGGTGCAATGTGAGCTGGGCGGCAGGCGAGGACCAAGGCCCTCTGACCACTGTCATCACAGACTAGCTCCAGGGACATAGAATGTCACCTCTCTGGTAGGAAAGGAACTGCAGCTTGTAAAGGAGATGGAGCGCTACAAACTTAATATAGTTGGGCTGACCTCCATGCATAGCACTGGTTCTGGAATTAAACTCCTGGAGAGGGTCTTGACTCGGGCCGACTCTGGGATTTTGAGGAATGGACTGTCACATCTTGAGCCAAGTGGTGCATTGTTGTTGGACTTCTGTGCTAGTCTTGGATTGTCTGTAAGAAACACCATGTTCCAACAGTCGGGCGATCCATGAGTGCCCATGGTAGCAGAACATCCTCGGCTAAAGTTCTGTGATCGACTTTGTGGTCCTTTCATCAGATCTGTGGCCCTATGTCTTGGAAACTTGGGTGAAGAGAGGAGCAGAGCTGTCAATGATCACCACCTGGTGGAGAGTTAGATCAGATGGTGGGGGAGGCTGTAAACCCAAGCTTGTAGAGTGAATATACCCGTAGTTTCATTTCTAAAGTTCTACATCAAGATCCTGTCAGTAAAGTGAATCCAGACTGTGTCATCACATACTATTGAAGTTAAACAGAGTGAGACTCCCTCTAGT
Source organism: Anarhichas minor (assembly GCF_050575085.1). NCBI lineage: Eukaryota > Metazoa > Chordata > Actinopteri > Perciformes > Anarhichadidae > Anarhichas > Anarhichas minor. The sequence goes on along the minus strand of NW_027466470.1, from coordinate 24,528 downwards.
GGATGTTGTACAGTATTGTGTTGTCTTTGCTCCAAAGGTTTTTGTACAGAGTTTTGGTGTTTCCTGTCACTGTGGGCTGCAGAGCACAGTAGTACACAGCAGAGTCTGTCACTGCAGCAGAGGAGATCTGCAGATGGACTTGATTTCTCTCCTCGTTCAGTTTAGCAGTCAGTCGAGGGTTTGGAGGTTTTGCTTCCACCACTGAAGGCTGGTTAGTATCAGTGATCAGGAGAAGGAACTGAGGAGCTGATCCAGGATCCTGTCGATACCACTGGAGATTCTCAGCTTTAACTGAATAGCTACAGGACAGAGTAACACTAAAGCCCTCTGATGAAAACACGTCAGCACCGCTGGTAGTAATATCATCTTCCAAGGTGTTACCTAGTGAGGAAGACCACATGTTATATTTAGAGATCTGTTCCAAAGTCAGAGATCCTTCATTTGAAAACCATCACTCTATGAGAATGTGTTAGTGAAAACAAATGATGCTGTTAACTGTGTATGAATCAGTTATTAGTGATGAAGTGATGACATCTAGATTTGTGTCCTTAAAATGTTAACTTCTGAAGTTACATTTCAGGTTCTGTTGTCAAAAACATACGTACCTACGAGGGTTGAAAAGAACAGAACTGCAGCAAGTTTTTCCATGTTCACAGAGGTGAAATGTTGTAACTGAGTGTTCAGTATGAACACGTTTTGTGAGTTGTGATTGGTCTGATGTTCACAGTTGGAATCAAAGAGTTCTCTGCCATGAAGCCACCTCTGCAGTCAGTAGGAGGAGACTCATGTCAAGTTACTGTCATTTCTATAGTCCTTCATGACAACTGTGTCTCAGGAGTGAAAAGAGTCCAGACTGTGTCATCACATAGTATTGAAGTTAAACAGAGTGAGACTCCCTCTAGTGGATGTTGTACAGTATTGTGTTGTCTTTGCTCCAAAGGTTTTTGTACAGAGTTTTGGTGTTTCCTGTCACTGTGGGCTGCAGAGCACAGTAGTACACAGCAGAGTCTGTCACTGCAGCAGAGGAGATGTTCATACTGATTTGGTTTTGATCCACTCTGATCTTCAGTCCAGGGATTTGTTCAATTACTACTGTTCCTGAAGCGGAGTGAGAGATGAGGAACTCTGGTGGTTTTCCTGGATGTTGTCGATACCAGAAGAAATAATCACTAGATGAAAGTTTGGAGTTCTTGTAGGACAGAGTAACAGTTGTGTCTTCTAAACTGTTCTCTTCTTTCTTGACTGGAGTGAGTTCTTCACAGCTGACACCTAAAGGAAGAGATAACTCTGTTATTTCATGGTGTAAAAGACTAAATAAATAATTTACATTCAGGTGTTATTGGAGTTAAGCTTTTTCTTGCTGCATAATTTAACATACCTGTCAGTGTGGATAGAACCATTAGAGAAAACAGACAATGAAGCAGTGACAGCATGTTGAATGAAGGTAATGTTGATGGTTTGTGTGTTGAACTCTGTTGAATATAGAAGTTCCTCTCTCTTCTATAGTTCAGTAACATCTTAGCTCCTCCCTGAATCTCTCCGTCTCCTCTTAGATCTGTATCTTCACTTCTCTCAGTTACTCTTCCTCCTGGTTAACAGACTCGTAGCAGCATTTTGTACTTTCTGGAGGTGCAAACCTTTTCAGTTTCTGGTGTTTACTTAATAACAGGAGTTACAAAAAAGTAGCTATGAAAAATGGATTATCTTTTCAGGATTTGCAAACACCAGAAAGACTTAATTTGTATTCCTAGAGTAGAGACGGCTGAAGATTATAGTCACTGTTTAGTTTCTACCACAACTCACAGCTCAACAAAAGGGAACTTATTGAACTTGTAATCATCTATAACAGACATCATCTCAGAGCTGATGAATGGCATCATTTTGTTCTGTAATAGTTGATAATTGTGACTGTGTGAATACATATTGCACCATACGATTTCCCAATTAACAATCTGTCAACGTTAATTGGTTAACCTTCTAAAGACACACTTAACCTATACACCAGTGCAGTTCATGTTTTTGTTTTGTTAAATATGAGATGGAAGGCCGGATTCAAAGATTTATCTCAAAATGTAAACCAGTGGATGTGATTTCCAAGGTAATCCATAGGTTTGTATGGCAGTGTAAAAATGTAAATAGGACTCAAGAAATATAGCAGATAAATTACATGTACATTACATCTGAGATGGGTAGTAAAACCTATATGTGTGTGTGAGTGTGTGTGCGGGTTAGTCAAAGGTAGATCCTCACCGCCACAGTAAAATACAGGAACTGTTTCTCTATCACACAGAAACCCGACTGGCAAACTCAGATTCGTGTTCGCGGGTTCTACGGTTCTGGTCTTTTAACTGATAGTTACAGTTCCTAACTTCACTCGCGGTGACTGATCTACACACAACACTATTACAGTAGATTGGAATACAACAGTAATTTCTACAGAGGAGTAACGGAAGTCAGCGGTCTGTAAATATACACAACACGCTAACAATACAGTAAACTTAAACGAAACAAAACAAGGTAATAAACACACTATGACCTATTCTCTGCCCAGACACAAGCCTCTTACTGTGAGACGACTTTGTAGCGGTCGATGTAATTCTTCGAGTTTCTTGGTTAAACTCGGGATCTGAAGCTTCAAGCTGCGTGGTGATAAGTCCTCCATATGGCAGCGGGGATTCCTCGGAAGTTAAGGGAATTCTTGTCCTCACGACCGGCAAATGTTGACTTGATTGGAAAGATAATCTGTCCTTCTCTTCCTCTGAAGAATGCGTTTTCTTCCTTCTGCAGGCAAGTTGTCCGTGTCCCTTCTTCAGGAGGTCTATTGTTCATCCATTGAATGTAGAACTATTGCTAGGTTTCTTAAAAGCAACAAAGTTGTTTGTGCCTCCTTTCATCCAAATCGAGTCGGACGGGATGGCACAGAGCTGGAGGTAAAGCAGAGTTTTATCGTCTCATGGGCAGTAGGGCTGCAGCATAGGGAGCCCCCTGTGGTGCCTTTGGCCATCGTCCAATGAGACCCCAGTGTTGAGTTTGGACCAAAAATCACACCCAGGTGAGATTTAACGTCTCGTGTGATTTGGTGTGATCTTAACTCAAATCAGGCTGTTGACTACCCTGTAGGCCCAACTCCCTTTGTTCCAACCACATGGTGAAGTCCCAACACTCTTTCATCAAATATCATCAGCAACACAATGGAAACTGATGTTGTGTTTCAACATAATTTGACCTATGATTGAACCCTGTGGAACACCACAAGATTTCACACCCTGACAGAACAACAGAGAAACTGCTTTTATAAAGAAAAGAACAAAATCAATCAAACCCTGAGTCTGTGATGACAACCAGTTCATTGAGTACTTTAATGAAATTGTGTCATTTGTCAAAATTGGATTTGAAAATAACATTAAATATATTGACACACTATTACATGTGATCAGAACATTTTTCTGGTGTGAAATATTTTACTCAAATATACTTTTGCTTCAAAATTCTGAAAATTGTTTCAGATTTAAGCTGTTGAGAACATAAGTGAGTGTGACAGAGAATTGACCAACAATGTTTATTATTTGCTCTTTTAGATCTCGGTCTGTTTTGTCTTTAGTGCTTAATTTTCTCTTGTTTTTATCACCTCTACAAAGAGTCCAGACTGTGTCATCACATACTATTGAAGTTAAACAGAGTGAGACTCCCTCTAGTGGATGTTGTACAGTATTGTGTTGTCTTTGCTCCAAAGGTTTTTGTACAGAGTTTTGGTGTTTCCTGTCACTGTGGGCTGCAGAGCACAGTAGTACACAGCAGAGTCTGTCACTGCAGCAGAGGAGATCTCCAGATGAAACTCTTTTGATGTTTTGTCATGTGTAAAAGACAACCCTGCTATTTTTTCTGAATGTTCCATGATGTGAAGCTGTGGAGATGAACTGGACTTCTGCTGATACCAGGAGAGGTATTGTACAGATCCTGAATAGTTGCAGGAGAGAGTCACATTGTCTCCTTCCAAAGCCACCATTACATCTTTAAACGGTTTCACTAAATCCTCAGAGGACCCTGAAAAGAACAAAGATATATTTCACCATTCGTCTTTCTTAAAACTGAGTTCAAAGGTAGAAAAAGGTTCCAGAATTCTGAAATGTCTCATGAATCATGTCCAAGATCTCTTGTTGAAGTTGACTTACCAGTTTGAAACATGAACATCATCAAGCAAACTAAACAGAGCTGCATTATCTTCACTTGTTCTGAATGAACAATAGAAAGAACACAGCAGCTCTTCAGTTCCAACATGAAACCTCAGCTCCTCCTCCTACTGTGGTCTGTTTACTTTCAGAATGATGGAACTTTTAGACATGACAGTGATGCTGCACCCATCATCATCATCATCATCTTCATCCAAGAAGGTCGCCTGAAGGAGGAATCTGCAGAGAAACAACTTTCTAGAGATTCTAACTGAACGGATGGAACCGTGTGATTGAAGCACGACTCCTCCTGACAACATGTTAGTGATTGAACCTGAATGGTTACGTCTGTAAAATGGTCTTGTGTTTACTATCATACAGGTGGTTTGTCATTGAAGTTCATTTTTAGAGTTGTAATGGTTCGTGTTTCAGTGTCTGTGTGGACAGCATCTCAAGATATCAGAGAATAGTGAACAATGGAAGGAGCTCATTGTGTTCTAGTGAGGATTCAGTCAGTAAGTCAGTGTCCACTTATATGTGGTCATGGTGTCTTGTGTCTGAACCATCATACAGGTGGTTTGTTGGATGTGGATCTGCTGCTCATGTGGATCCTCCCACAGTCTTTCATTGGCAGCTGTAACCACAGAGACTCTGATCCAACAGGAATCCTCAGAATCCATCTGATATGAAGCTGTGGTTTGAATACCACTTCCCTCCTCTTTGAAGAGTAGTCACATATGTGTGTTCAGGTTTTTGTACAGCCTCTTGTACACTTTGGATCACTGTGTTTCTAGAGCACAGTAGTAGAGAGCTGTGTCTGTCAGGGTCAGTCTCCTTATGGTCAGTTCAGCTGAGTTTCTACTTGTTTGAGATTCATATCGTTCATCAGGAATATATTGGTCCGTGATACTTTTTGCTCCTTTAAAGAGAATAAACTGAGGAGCCTGAAGGTCAGAATGTTTGTACCAATACAGGTAAACATAGTCTGATGTTGTCTCATAGTAACATCTGAGTGAGACAGATTCTCCTTCTCTTTTACTCACTTCATCTTCTTCAGGAGAGATTGTGTCTCCAGCTGTTAGTCCTGGAAAAAGTAGAGAAGATGAAGCTGTTAGACTAACATTGTTCATGAGGCTGAGAGGAGAAGACAGTGGAACATGTAGACTGAACTCTAGTTTATATCAATCTTTAGAAAATATTAAAAACATGTTGTTCTTTCTATCTTACCAGAGAACAGAGCAGCAAGAATAATCCACAGCCAATGTTCCATCTCTACAACAAGCTTTAAATCAACAGGAGAAACTAGCTGATGTTCAACAAGTTCCAGCAACATCTTAGCTCCTCCCTGAATCTCTCCGTCTCCTCTTAGATCTGTATCTTCACTCCTCTCAGTTACTCTTCCTCCTGGTTAACATCCTCGTAGCAGCATTTTGTACTTTCTGGAGGTGCAAACTTTTTCTTTTTCTGATGTTTACTTAATAACAGGAGTTACAAAAAGGTAGCTATCAATGGGGCATGGTCGGGCACAGCTCAAAAATCTTTATTGATCCTCCGCCCTGTGGGCCCACCACTTACCACGGTAGGCATTGGGGTCAGGTGCAATGTGAGCTGGGCGGCAGGCGAGGACCAAGGCCCTCTGACCACTGTCATCACAGACTAGCTCCAGGGACATAGAATGTCACCTCTCTGGTAGGAAAGGAACTGCAGCTTGTAAAGGAGATGGAGCGCTACAAACTTAATATAGTTGGGCTCACCTCCATGCATAGCACTGGTTCCGCAACCAAACTCCTGGAGAGGGTCTTGACTCGGGCCACCTCGGGGATTTTTAGGAATGGACTGCCACATTTTGAGCCAAGTGGTGCATTGTTGTTGGACTTCTGTGCTAGTCTTGGATTGTCTGTAAGAAACACCATGTTCCAACAGTCGGGCGATCCATGAGTGCCCATGGTAGCAGAACATCCTCGGCCAAAGTTCTGTGATCGACTTTGTGGTCCTTTCATCAGATCTGTGGCCCTATGTCTTGGAAACTTGGGTGAAGAGAGGAGCAGAGCTGTCAATGATCACCACCTGGTGGTGAGTTAGATCAGATGGTGGGGGAGGCTGTAAACCCAAGCTTGTAGAGTGAATATACCCGTAGTTTCATTTCTAAAGTTCTACATCAAAATCCTGTCAGTAAAGTGAATCCAGACTGTGTCATCACATACTATTGAAGTTAAACAGAGTGAGACTCCCTCTAGTGGATGTTGTACAGTATTGTGTTGTCTTTGCTCCAACGGTTTTTGTACAGAGTTTTGGTGTTTCCTGTCACTGTGGGCCTCAGAGCACAGTAGTACACAGCAGAGTCTGACAGAAGAAGCTTCTGGATCTTCAGAGGAACTGATCTTGAGGTGGAATTCAGTGTCGATGAAAATTTCTCCTCGTCCTCTGTTTTCCCCGAGCCAACCTTAAAGCGGCTCAGGATGAATTTGGGGCTGTTGTTTCCATCCTGTTTGTACCAGAAGAGATAATCATTTGATGAAGAGCTGATGTATTGACAGCCAAGTGTTACTGCCTCTCCTTCAGTAGCCGTCACATCTCCTTTTGGCTGCAGCACGTTGTCTGTTTGTGCTCTGCATTCTGAGAAACAGAAACAAACAGTATCAGTGTGTTAAAGAATCATCTCAGTGTTGGATCGATATCAAGGACACAAAGTTGTGTTCATACCAAGGCTCACAGCAGCCAGCAGCACTGAGATGAACAGAGGCGTCATGTGTGCAGTGCTGAGTATCTGAGAACTCCAGCAGGTATAAAGAAGGCAGTGATCTCTCTGTTGAGTCTTCATCAACACGAGGTTGGTGGATTAGAAGGAGGAACCTGATCACAGTGACGGGGCTCATTTACAGCCCTGTGTTATTCCTCTACTGATGACTTTACTCCTTTATACCAGAACTAATGGATATTCATATTTCTGATCAGAAAGATTGAAAGTCAACAAACAATTGAACAACATGTAACTTTTTATGCTCTTTTCAGAATGTTTGTTCTCTTCAATGTAAACAGACACTTTAGTATGTTTTTGTCTCCTGCGTTGGTGAAAGAATCAAATCTTAACCTGGTAAAAGATTTTAGCCGTTAAAATGTGATTCTGAGTTTATTTTATTTCCTTTCTACAGATATACATTACTATTTATCTTAGAGTTGTAATGGTTCGTGTTTCAGTGTCTGTGTGGACAGCATCTCAAAATATCAGAGAATAGTGAACAATGGAAGGAGCTCATCAGAATCACAACCGTTTATTTTGTGTTGCACATACAAGGAATGTTACATGTTGGATAGTGCATAACATTAAACAATCAACACAGTGCAAAAAATAGAAACATATTCAAATTTACAATAAAATATCAAATAAAGTGCACAGACAAAAAGATAACAGTACTTTAAACAAGTATAATTTAAGTGTAATGTAAAAGTGTCAAGTGTATTTAAATATGAAGGGATGTTCAGTGGAGTGACTGGTAATAAATTGTCCTGGGGATGACAGAGTCAGTGGGGTCCTGGTCTTTATTGATGAACCCAACTGCAGATGGTAAGAAACTGTTCGTGTGGCGTGAGGTCTTGGTCCTGATGGAGGCCTTGGTCCTGATGGAGGCCTTGGTCCTGATGGAGGTCTTGGTCCTGATGGAGGTCTTGGTCCTGATGGAGGCCGTGGTCCTGATGGAGGTCTTGCTCCTGATGGACCGCAAGGTCGAGTCTACAATCGTGTAATGTCTAGAGTGACTGTAGACATTTACGCGTCCTGATTGGTCAGTTTGACTGTGGACTACCAATTAGATCGGAGTAACCGACTGCAGACCACCAATCACAAGTGGACCTGCAAATCTTGACTACATCACGTTAGAGTTGCGAATCTACCCACAGCATTGACCTTGCAGTAATTCTGGTAAGACTGAAATATTGTTGTCTTTATAATTATTTATAAAACCACTGTTTATACTGCCCAATTGTCTTTTGGTCGTTTGGAAAAAATCGGACATAGTGTTAACGTTAGCTAGCTAACTAACTAACTTCATCCGTCGTCAAGAGCGCCTCCTTAACCTGCATGCCACCAAACAGCCCTCCACTGTAACGAAACCACCTCCATCTTATCTGCTGACCTCCCTCCAGCACCACACCAGCCGGCAGTCCTCCCTCCACCACTCTACTCTCTGATGGAGTATGTGCCCACACCCAGCACGGCAGGGACTAAAGTATTGAAGGGAAGGACGGACATAATCAAGCCACTCTCCCGGCCTCAACCACCACTGCCACTTGTGCTACCGCAGTTAGAAACACCTCTGCCACCTCTACCATCAGCAGACCTGTACCCTCTCTCTCTGCATCCACAGCAACCGCTGAGCCTGCTGGCCCCTCCACACGGCCATACTGCCTGCTCCTCCTACTACATCAGTCCCTACTACTCTGCCCACAATGTCTGCTCCTCATGAGTTAAGCCCACCGTCCTGGGCCAGAGCTACGCAGTACAAGCGAAAGAGTCTGGAACAGCCCTCTGCAGTAGGAGTGAAGGTGTCACAGTGCAGAATCTCCCTGTCTGTACATGCTGTGGCCAACCCACCCAGGGACATAAAAAGTACAACAGAAAGGCTTTCTGCCCTGTAAAGATGATGTCAACATCAAAAGGTCTGGACAACACAGTGTACGACAGCTACGAACACTTCACTTTTGTTGTGGACAAGGTGGAGCGATGAGCTGTAGACACCCTGTATATATGTGTACATACTCATGCATTGTAAATAGTTTAGATCTTCCTGTACGTACTCGTGCACATTGTAAATAGTTTAGATCAGGGGTCGCCAACCTTTTTGAAACGGAGAGCTACTTCAAGGGTACTGAGTAGTATGAAGGGCTACTTGTTTGATACAAACTTCCTGAATAACAAAGTTGCACAGATCACCTTTTAATAATAATAATATATATGAAGAGACTGATCACATGTCATGTTAATTATTCCTCACAATAATTATTAACAATGATTGTGTATTTTGTTCAAAATCGCACCTGTTATATTTTTGTACAAATTATCACTTCTAAAGAATTTTAGGAAATCATTAACTGTCATATCTTCACATCATGACTCGTTTGTACTAACCACTACCTTCGTAACATTTTTGAACAAATCACGAACTCTGTCCCATGTTTATACAAATGATCAGTTATGTAAGATAAAAAAATCATCTATTACATGTGATCAGAACATTTTTCTGGTGTGAAATATTTTACTCAAATATACTTTTGCTATTAAAATAGTTTCAGATTTAAGCTGTTGAGAACATAAGTGAGTGTGACAGAGAATTGACCAAGAATGTTTATTATTTGCTCTTTTAGATCTCGGTCTGTTTTGTCTTTAGTGCTTCATTTTCTCTTGTTTTTATCACCTCTGCAAAGAATCCAGACTGTGTCATCACATACTATTGAAGTTAAACAGAGTGAGACTCCCTCTAGTGGATGTTGTACAGTATTGTGTTGTCTTTGCTCCAAAGGTTTTTGTACAGAGTTTTGGTGTTTCCTGTCACTGTGGGCCTCAGAGCACAGTAGTACACAGCAGAGTCTGTCACTGCAGCAGAGGAGATCTCCAGATCAACACGTTTCTCTTCTTTGTTAATGTGAGCTGAGAAATCAGAAGCAGTTGGATGAATCAATCCTCCCTCTGTGATGTAGAGCAGGAACTCTGGTCTGGATCTCTGGTATTGTTGGTACCACTGGATACTGGAGATAGCACCCTCATATTTACAGGTCAGCTTGATGCTTCTGCCCTCTGCAACATGTTCTTCAGTACTTTCTGGTGTTATGCTGTTCATGGAACCCAGGGCTGCAAAATGAGTGTTATTCATGTCAGTTAGTCTGCAAGAGATTGTAACATGGAGAGACTCAACACAGGTTCTTGACTTTCTTTTCCTAATCTCAAGAGTTACCTTCCACAGATCAACTTCTATCTGGTTAATGCAGCAGGTTACTCTCTGATCTAACACTCACCTATAACGTGAAAGAAAGGTAAGAAGAAGTAAAGCAACATGTCTTTGGAGTTATTAAAGCCAAACAGACAGCAGATGAGCAAAGTTCTTCCACTGCAGTAGAATGAAACAACTAAACAGTCTCTCTGCTGCACAGCCCTTCTGCTCAACATCAAGCTGATTGTGATTTTAGTTCCTCGAACATTTCTGCTCTGGAGACAGAACTGTTCTCATTGGTTGAGTTAAATGTCAGTGGGCGTGGCCAGAGAATCAGCTTTAGCTGATTTTGAACCTTCAATGCTGCTCCTTCACGTTGAAAGGGGCCAGCTGAGGTGGTTCATCATCTGATCAGGATCCTCCTGGATGTGTCCCTTTAGATGGTTTCTGGTAGGAGACATCGGGGTAGACCTAGAACTCACTGGAGAGATTATATATCTCGTGCAGCCTGAGAACACCTCTGGGTTCCTCAGGTTGATCTGAAAATGTTGCTTTTTTAGAGGGATGTCTGGAATAATCTGCTAAACCTGCTGCCCCCTCGACCCGGCCCTGGATAAGATGAAGATAATAGATGGAGCATTGAAGTCACTGAAATGATTCATCCAGAACACCTTTGTTTCTTAACAACTGATGATCTATATACTGTAATGGTGGGCCGTGAGGGCCTGCACAGCCTTCTCTGCCTGCCTAAACAGAATCACAAAGATAGCTATTATATAATTTAATATTGTTCTTAAATACACTACATGTATTATAATTTATAAACATATGTTTCCCATTATCTTATGTTCTCATTGCACAGCTACTGTCTTCCTCAGTTGCTCTGCTTCCAGTGCAGCTTGTTTTAAGTAGAGCTTTTATCCAATCAGATCTCACCTCTGTGTCTCTAGGTAAGAACAGAGACAGAGGCCTGCAGACTCACAAGTGAATCCATGTGCACTTTAAGTGAATGGGGACGATGTTGTTAATTGTCATAGTGTTCAACCAATCAGATCTTTAGTTTGACATGTTGGGCGTATTCTTTGACGTGTCAGAGCCTGCTAGCTGGCCTACAAATACGTCAGCAATAACGTGCGGTGTGATTGGTCAGTGGGCTAGCGTGACTGTTGTAAAGCAGAAGCTAGCTAGCAGAACTTAGCAGTAGTGGTGAGAGTTCAAGGTGAAAGATATGTAAGAAGTTATGACATTGACATGACATATTTAGCGTTTTGCTTGTGTAACCCACCTGTGAGGTAAGTGCTCACTGGACCAGTATCTAGATTCGTAAGGAGAGGTAATGAACAATAATACGACACCACAATGAGTACACAGAACACAGAGTTAGGTTTAGAGCAAGATGATTGTAATAACATACATTTAGTAGAACAACTTTAGTATTGCCGGCATTCAACCTTTTTCTGTTTGAAATGTCTTTTAAACTGGGTGCACCCTAAATAAAATGAAATGTTTCTCCTCCCAAAGGAAAAAGAATGTTCTGTTCAATTGTTCTCTGAGGCCTCTCCACTCAGTCCTACCACACTGATAGCAGGGCAGGTGAAGAATTTCAAGGGTCCTTGATCCAGTTGTTCACATGGGTGGCCTCCATCCCCCTCGTCAGGGAGAAAATCCAATCCAGGATTCAGGGGCATCCAAAAACCTAGCCTGTATAACATAACAGGCTTTTATAGCATATATAATCTATTCAACTCTTCTAACTGTTCAGTTTTAGCTTTTCAATATCAAACATACAATACAACCGTTTAATGCTGAACCCATGAATGTAGGATTCACAGTTCAAACAGAAAGTCCTCACTACATTTGAATAATGTTAGTAAGATAATGTGAACATAAATGTCCCTGTCACAATACTGACACCTCGTGCTTACTGCGCAGCGCAGCACCGTGATGTACAACATGAGGCTAGTTCCATAGCATATGAAACTCAGTAATATAATGCCTCTCTCTGTTCACACAATGTAATTAACACCAAACATACTCATATTACACACAAATACTCTCATTCCCTTCTATCGTTAGAGCAATATCAAATTAAAATAACTTTGTGCTACAACTCAGTGGCTAAAGCACCACGATGGCTAGGCTAAGTCAGAGCTAGTAGCATATGGCTAATGGCCGTAAGCGGCAAGTGCTTAGATAATTCGTAACTCACGAGAAAAGAAGAATAAAACGAGGGTCCAGTGTTCTCAGGGTCTTTCAATATCTGACTGAACTATGACTTATTCAATTAGTTTAAACATAAAACACAAGTAACGTGTCGTATGTATTTCCAGTGTCTCTGACGTTTTCTCCGTACTTCGCTTGCCGTCAGGTCAGACTGCGTCTCTCTAGTCTGAGCGAAGGAGGCGGGACTTGCGCCGTTTTGCACCTATGGCAATCACTGATTCAGTCTTGAACCAATAACTTTGGCCGTTGTCAACGTTTCTTCCAATAGAACACTTACACTGTAAAATTAGACCTCTGAGCTCAAACGAAATAATAAATTAAATACCGAATAAAATAAAGGGGGATAAAATAAAAGATGTGGTCATTTTCCAATTAACATAATGATCAGTGAATGGAGATAACCCTAAATATTATAGTAACTACTTTCCAATGGGTTACACTTGGTGCAGCTTTGTTTGTTTAACACTCAATGGCTGAAGGAGGAGGAGAAACGGATTTGGGAGTAACTGGCAACGCCTTTCTGGAGAAGGACATTTCAGAATAAGCTGGACATCGTAAGAAAGGGTCGGCCAACCCCACAGCTAGCAGCCCTGACCCAGCTGGAGAGGCTCGACTGTCTTCACTGGCGTCCATGAATCCAGAAGGACTTCTTACTGGAACTAAAACAATGTGGGATTAAACTCTTTGTTAACAAAGAAAGGAGGATGGACTTTGTCTTTAAATAGAACAGCATTTGGTAAGTGAAGTGCTTTTTGTGTTTTTACATCTGCAGTAGCGTTACTACTGTGTTCATGTGTCTATGGTGTTGTTTTTATGATCTGGTTAATATTGTTCCCTCTGATGTGAATAATATTTAAATGGCTCGTGCTCTTCAGTGTGCGGTGTTTTAGCGCCGTAGTTTTGCTGGATTGATTTGCCGCTTTCTTGTAAATAAATGTGACTGGTTCTTGTGAGTTTGTTCTTGTCATTGTGTTAATTACATTAATTTGACTATATGCATTTTGTCCGTTAATGACGAAGCATCCCGTCATGCGCGTATTCATGTATCTGCACTCTGCAGTTAGTGTATTTGTAGGTGTTGAGCTTCATGTAACATTTTATTTCACTTGTCAAATGTTGCAGTGTTATGTGAATATGAGGTTTTTACACGAAACAAATAATAACCGTAGCTGTGGCGTCATAATGAGGTTATGAGGAGGAGGTTCAACTGTAGTAGGACAGCACTGAAGGCCCAGGTATAAAACACACGGCCCGCCACTGATGCACTGTAATGTTCCATCATGAATTTTGTCAACACTGAATCATTTTATTTTACCGTAGGTTCAGTGATTATGTATTAGCATAATTTATTGCATATGAATAATGAATGAGAAACAGTCAACTTACACGAAAGCACATTATATGTCAATAAAAGTAATTAGGGTTCATTATGTCTAGTATTGTCTGTGGATCAAACCGCTTCACCTTTAAGGATTAAACAGTAGAGAACCACTTGAGTGGACGACTCTGATGATGGTTGAACATGAGTTGTGTTATCGTCTCAAAGTTAAACAGAGTGAGACTCCCTCTAGTGGATGTTGTACAGTATTGTGTTGTCACTGCAGCAGAGGAGATCTGCAGATCCACACGATGCTTTTTTTCTGACAGTTCAGTAAAGAACCTTGTGTCTGATTTCAAAGATTCTGTTTTTTTTGTAATGTTAAGCCCTGAGATGAACATGATGAACTCTGGTGGTTTTCCTGGATGTTGTCGATACCAGAAGAAATAATCATTGCCATCAGCTTGTTTGGAGTACTTGTAGGACAGAGTAACAGTTGTGTCTTCTAAACTGTTCTCTTCTTTCTTGACTGGAGTGAGTTCTTCACAGCTGACACCTAAAGGAAGAGATAACTCTGTTATACCATTTTACAAAACTCATTTACTAAAACATTCAGGAAATAATGGAATGAAACATTTCCTTAATGCAGAATCTAACAAACCTTTTAGAATAAGTAGAAACATCAGTGATGACAGCATGTTGAATGAAGGTAATGTTGATGGTTTGTGTGTTGAACTCTGTTGACTATAGAAGTTCCTCTCTCTTCTATAGTTCAGGAACATCTTAGCTCCTCCCTGAATCTCACACAGCACTTCACATGTAACAAACCAGCTTCAATAATTACTGGATTTTATTGGACTCTTGTTGGGATTCGGCAGGAACGTGTTTGGTTATCAGCAAGTATAAAACTAAATTATTGACCTTAATAAAATTATACTTCATTCTTCATTAACTCAAATATACTTTTGCTATTAAAATAGTTTCAGATTCAGGCTGTTGAGAACATAAGTGAGTGTGACAGAGAATTGACCAACAATGTTTATCCTTTGCTCTTTTAGATCTCGGTCTGTTTTGTCTTTAGTGCTTAATTTCTCTTGTTTTTATCACCTCTACAAAGAATCCAGACTGTGTCATCACATACTATTGAAGTTAAACAGAGTGAGACTCCCTCTAGTGGATGTCAGTCTAGTGGTCTAGTGGTCTGTAAAATGGTCTTGTGTTTACTATCATACAGGTGGTTTGTCATTGAAGTTCATTTTTAGAGTTGTAATGGTTCGTGTTTCAGTGTCTGTGTGGACAGCATCTCAAGATATCAGAGAATAGTGAACAATGGAAGGAGCTCATTGTGTTCTAGTGAGGATTCAGTCAGTAAGTCAGTGTCCACTTATATGTGGTCATGGTGTCTTGTGTCTGAACCATCATACAGGTGGTTTGTTGGATGTGGATCTGCTGCTCATGTGGATCCTCCCACAGTCTTTCATTAGCAGCTGTAACCACAGAGACTCTGATCCAACAGGAATCCTCAGAATCCATCTGATATGAAGCTGTGGTTTGAATACCACTTCCCTCCTCTTTGAAGAGTAGTCACATATGTGTGTTCAGGTTTTTGTACAGCCTCTTGTACACTTTGGATCACTGTGCACGATGAGAAACTGTCGTACAAAAACTGTTGAACGGTTTCTCTATGGCAGACACTCGGCGGCAGCTGAACGTGGCTTGAGGTTTTTTCCCCATCAGCCCCTGTGGTTTCTTTGAAGAATATATCTGATGGGACTCAACGGGGTCATGTGACCTGAAGATCAGAGTGAAGCAGAAACACAGTCTAGAGGTTCATTCATTCATTAGAGGACAAATCTGTAGTTTTTAACACATTTCAGCTGAATTCACATTTAATATAGTTAGTTAACTTTGTTTCTCAAACGGCCATAATAAGGATTTAAAGTCTGCTTTTAACCTCAAACCATTTTACTTATTTGTCAGAATTGCATCTTTTTCTTTGAAGTATGTTTTTAAATATTTCTCTCTATATTTGATCCCCTTTAAGTGTCAAGTTGTTTTTAAAGTGCTGCCTAAATAAAATGTATTGTTATAAATCAGATGTTCTCATGTTTACAGACGTTACTGAAGTTAACATTGTAACAGCATCAAGAGTTAAATAACCCGAATGTTATTAATATATATGTTGTTGTCTGGGGTGAATCTCACTCACACATTGACCTCAATGTGTGAGTGATACATACATATAAACATATACAGTATATGTGTATATACTGTATACACATATACTGTGTGTTTATAAACATACGCATGTATGTTTATATATATATATATATACATATATATGTGTATATTTATACACAAAGATATTTATACACACATATATACAGGTATACATATACAGACATATATATATATATATATATACACACACACGTGTCTTTGGACTCTTTCCAGAAGAGGAAGTAGTCCAGTGTGTTGTGGATTTTCACAGTAAGTTTCTGAAAGTAGTTCCTGTTGACTTTGTTTCTCTGAGTATTTCACTGGTCTGGTTAGAAGAGTGCTGTCAACAGACTGGCTGAGAAGTACCGTGTTACCTTTGGGGAAGTGAAGGATCTGAACTCTTCTTCCACCGACAGGCTGCTCTGAAACAAAGAGATCAATAAAAACAGACACGGTGTCAAGATGAGAACATAGTTTACGTTTATTTAAAGGCTGATTCCACCAGAAACACAAAAAAGCCTCAGAGTTCAGGTCTTGAGGCCGTTTCCTGTCAGTAAGGACCGAAACCTCCAAACACCGACCGAGTGGAATGTCCATTTAGTTCTTACTCAAAAACACACACAACCCCAGAACCCGCTCAGATCCACGCGGCGAGCTTCTAAACATCGAGAAACTAACTCTCTCTCTCCTCGAACGCTTTCTGGCCAAACTTTTCGTCCTCACATTCATTTAATATTTTATCTTTATTATTGTTCAAATACATTTTGTAAATGCAACATGAAAAGCACAATCACACGGAAAATAGACACGTCTCTTTGAAGTCTGCGTTAATAAAACACCCTGGAACGGAAAAATAAAAACAGGCTTTTACTCTTTTTATTGTTTTAATCCCTTGGAACTAAACGGTTGTTTAAAGCTAGAAAACAGCTTTCTGCTGGTTTAAACTGGACGGGAAGTTACTTACAGTCTAAACCACCTCACATCCTGCTACGTCCTGATTGGTCAACGGTCGCTCTGCCGCTCTCCGATTGGCTCTAAACCAACCAGGACTCTACGAGGGTGAAACCACAGAAATAAAAACCCTCTCACGACTCTCTCAGACTGCTGGAACTTCTCAGGAACCTTTTGTATTTTAATGGGAACTCAGAACCTTCACGTTTAGTTCCTGGACTTAAAAAAAAAAAAAAAAGATGGTCCAGGAAAATAATTTCCAAAGAAAAACATTTGATGGTTTCTGCGTGAAATACATTATCTGAAGTGTTTCATTGATGATCAAACAAAACGAGCCATTTAAATTATTTAAAAATCATTTGACAAAAGTCAATCGACCAAAAAAAAACCTGATTAATCAGCTTTGAGTTACTTTTACAAACAAATACGACAAAACAAGTCAGAACAAAGCTCATCTCAGGATTCATCAACAAAAAGAATAAAAACTAACGTGAGACTAATCGATGGTTTGGTTCTCTTGGTTCTCCGGAGGTTCCAGGGGCTTCCAGACGCTACGACTCAGAAACAATCTGCTGTACAGGTCGAGCTGCAGTAGTGGTTATTGAAGAAAAAACATAGTGGGAACATTCAGCCAGCTACCTGTATACACCTACCTGTCTGTCTGTGGCCTAACCTTTACAGAGAGCAGAGACACCAGCGCTGCTTAAAAACTAGTAAAAAGGCAGAACAGCAACATAAAGGAAACAGTAAATGCAGGTTAAGTAAGCGAGCAGGGTTACATCTTTTCTTTTCTTTAAGTAAAGAAATAACAGGAAGAGAAAGAAGCCCGGAGAGGAAGAGAAGCCCCGAAAATATTCAAGCAGGAAGCTAATAGACATACCTGTGTTCGCCTCAGAGGGGCGAGAAGCTAAAACTGCTACGAACAAATCACAAAATACAGTCGTTTCTTTTAACGGTGACACTATCCCTAAGTCTGATGTTTGTTTTTTTCCCTTCTTCTTCTGTCCTTTCCCGGGACGTCCCATCGTCGTCGGGGGGGCTTCGTCCTTCAAAAAAAAAGAAAAAAAAAAGAAAAGGGCGGGACATCAAAGCGGTCCAGGTGGCGTTACCTGAACACACCTGGCTTCACAAAGAGTCCAGTCCTGATCCTCACAACGGCCCCGCTTTTTTAAAAGTCCAACTACGGGAAATATATATACGGATTCATATATTCATATATTCATATAGCTGGAAGCCAAACCGTCCTCCTTTCCTTCATTCAACCACTGAGCTACAGAGCCGCCTCCTCCTCCATAGTAATGAAAATGAATGGAGAGATCAGAAAGTCCAGTCTATATTTTGACCCCCCCCCCCCCCCCCCAGTGCTTCACCTGTTCTCCTCCCCCCATGAACCCCGACCACCACACCGTACTCTCTCTCTCTCTCTCTCTCTCACCCCCCCAGCGTCAGTCTGTGGAGACGCTAAAAACAGGCGGACCGAGCAGACATCCAGGAGGAGAGGGTTTATTTTTTTATTTCATCCCAAAGAAAGAGGAAGTTCTTCCAGGTGAGAGAGGATGTCCAAAGAGGGTGGGTGGGGGGCGGGGTAGTGGTGGTGAAGGGGTGTGTGTGTGTGTGTGTGTGTGTGTGTGGGGGGGGGTTATGATCCTCAATGTTCAGGTTTCCGCGGGTTGAAGGAAACCCGGCGGTGGCGTAGCGCCGCGGTTGAAGAGATCCCCGCGCACCTTCCAGTCCAGGAGGGGCGTCACCGCTCCTCAACAGACGAGGGGGGGTAGGTGGGGTGGGGGGGTGTTTCAGCCTCGTCATCGGGGGGGTGTCGTCACCTCCTCCCCCCAAAGCCTCCACCTTTTTCTTGACCGGTTTTAATTTTTCCATTTCCGTTTGGAGTTCATCTTCGTCAAACCTTTCTTTTTTCCCCCTCCTCCCCCTCACGTTCTTCTTCTCCTGGTGGTTATTTTAGTTTTTAAACGTCGACACGTCCGGACTCAAAAAGCGCCGCCTCGTGGGCCGGCCGTTCAGTGAGGCGGGTTCATGGCGCCGTGACCTCTCTGCTGCTTCTGCTTCTGCTGCAGGAGGAGCTGCTCCAGAGCCGACGGGCCCGGCTGCATCATGGAGCTCGACCAGATCGACTGCAAGAGGGGACAAGCAGAGTGTTAGCACGATGCTAATGATGCTAATCCTGCAGAGCTTCGTATTTCTGGTTAACCTCCATTCATATTAATACATCTGGACCTCCTGATCCCTTAGAACCCCGTCCCTCTGGACCCACAGAACCCTCTGGACCATCTGGACCCCCTGATCCCTCAGAACCTTCTTGATCCCCTGATCCCTCAGAACCCCGTCCCTCTGGACCCAGAGAA
This sequence comes from Anarhichas minor, assembly GCF_050575085.1. Taxonomy (NCBI): domain Eukaryota; kingdom Metazoa; phylum Chordata; class Actinopteri; order Perciformes; family Anarhichadidae; genus Anarhichas; species Anarhichas minor. The sequence goes on along the minus strand of NW_027466470.1, from coordinate 5,363 downwards.
CCATCTGGACCCCCTGATCCCTCAGAACCATCTTCACCCCCTGATCCCTCTGAACCCCGTCCCTCTGGACCCCCTGAACCCTGTTGACCTCCTGATCCCTCAGAACCATCTGGAGCCCCTGATCCCTCAGAACCATCTTCACCCCCTGATCCCTCTGAACCCCGTCCCTCTGGACCCCCTGAACCCTCTTGACCTCCTGATCCCTCAGAACCTTCTTCTGTTGATTCTGACTGAAACCATTTAATAGAAGGATCGTTATAGAAATGAATACTTTAAATATAATTAAACTGTTATTCTCAGGTAAAACCTGTAAAGACAGAAAAGGGGTCTGGGGGGACGTCAGTGGACCTTGAGGCTGTCGAGCAGCACGGTGGAGGACGACTCCTCCATAGGAGACTCCTGATTGGTCCAGGAGCTGCTGGTTGGCCCGGCCTGGTGCCAGCTGTTGTCTGAAGCTGCGGAGGACGCTGCAGCCGGCAGGTAGTCCAGTCCGAACCCGCTGACTGCTCCTAGACCACAACACACCACATGTCAACATCTGGCAACAAAGCTCAGCATTAACTAAACCCTCTGAACCCCGTCTCTCTGGATCCCCATGACCCTCTGGACCCCCTGATCCCTCTGTACCCCCTGATCCTTCTGGACCTCCTGAACCCTCAGAACCCTCTGGACCCCCTGGTCTCTCTAAACCCTATCCCTCTGGACCACCTGAACCCTCAGAACCTTTTGGACCCCCTGATCCCTCTGAATCCCCTGATCCTTCTGGACCTCCTGAACCCTCTGAACCCTCTGGACCCCCTGATCTCTCTGAACCCCGACCCTCTGATCCCTCAGAACCGTCTTGACCCCCTGATCCCTCTGGACCCCATCCCTCTGGACCCAGTGAACCCTGTCCCTCCTTTACCGGTCTTGTCAGCCTTCCAGCGGTCCACCATCCTGCGGTCCCGGCTGTCCGGAGTGCCTATGGGCCCGAAGTTGGAGAAGGGCATGGCTCCGTGGTTGTGTGTGGGGGGGGAGGACGGCAGGCTGCTGGGGTTGGAGGAGTGAGGGGATTGGCTGGCTGGGGTGGAGTGATCTGCCAATCAGATTACAGCATGTTTCACAGACTGTACCACGACATATAAACACACATCTTGTTTACGTGTGAACGGCTGTGAAGTACCGGAGCTGGCTGGGAGGGAGGGGGACCAGGGAGTCCCTTCAAACAGCGAGTAGAGGGACGGCTCCTGGTGCATCATGGGAGCGTCGGGCTTGGAGCTGGGCGGCAGGTTCTTGCCGTACGCCTGACTGAAGATGCTGTTCTGGTTGTACTCCTGGACACACAAGCAGGTTCATACATCACAGCTCTGATCCACCAGGTATTGATTGGTCATCATAGATTAAAGACCACTATGAAGTCAGACGAGGGGTGTGAGGAACTCTACATGTATATACAATCAATGCGACGCCCAAACAGAGATCCATGTCTGGTTATTGGATCTAGAAACACTGTTTTTCATAATCAATCGTGAGATTGTGACATAAAATTATATTTGTGAGTTGATGCTGTATTTTATTATATTTAATTTTCCTGGAAGTTGGAACCTCCTTTACTGCCGCATACTTAACTTATTGTTCTATAATCTGTTTTTTTTAAACCCTATTAAAAAGAATTAGAGTTAAAAGATAAACATGCACCTGATTCTGGTATGTAAAAGATAAAAACATGTTTACTGAGTGTCAGAGTAGTTGAATAACGATCAACTCTGACATCTGGTGGTTGAACAACGTCACAACAAACATTTCTTGAGACTTGAATCAGTCTCTTAAATAATTAATATGCAACTTTTCTGCATTAAAACATCTAAAATCGAGATGACCTCTGAACTCAACGGTTTCATTTGGTCTCCTGTTAAAGGCACATGAAATACTGTACTCTTACTGTGTCACTGACCACTCTTAACTTACATGTAGACATATGAAATAAAGTGCATCAAGTAAAGTTATCTGTCTATGGCTGAGTTCTTCCCTTTAGGTTCAGTTTTCAGTAACTCCTCCATGTTACAGTCTGTACGACTCTCGTGATGCAATCGTAACATTCGACTTGGTGTTCTAGTCGTCGAACATCTCACATCAGGGCTCCTCTATCTACAGTTAACACATATTGTGATTTTGGAAGTCACTGGTCTTAGTTTAGAAGGAAATAGGCAGCGACATCTAGCGTTACAGGAGAAGAGGAGGTTGTTTGACACACAGGGATTCAATTCAAAGGACATTTTAAATCTGTTCAAAACAGGATTTTCTTTTTTTATATAGCGATAGTCGCTGACGTATCAATACACTATCGTTTAAAAAAAGTCTCCTGACAGCGTCAGACGTCTGGATCTTAAGTCATCAGAGGAACAAGCTAAGCTAACGTTAGCGTCAGACGTCTGGATCTTAAGTCAACAGAGGAACAAGCTGAGTTAGCGTCAGACGTCTGGATCTTAAGTCATCAGAGGAACAAGCTAAGCTAACGTTAGCGTCAGACGTCTGGATCTTAAGTTATCAGAGGAACAAGCTGAGCTAACGTTAGCGTCAGACGTCTGGATCTTAAGTTAACAGAGGAACAAGCTGAGCTAACGTTAGCGTCAGACGTCTGGATCTTAAGTTATCAGAGGAACAAGCTGAGCTAACGTTAGCGTCAGACGTCTGGATCTTAAGTTAACAGAGGAACAAGTTGAGCTAACGTTAGCGTCAGACGTCTGGATCTTAAGTTATCAGAGGAACAAGCTGAGCTAACGTTGGATGTTGGGTCTGACCTGCATGGGGAAGCCAGAAATGGGCAGAAGAGACGAGACGATCTCGGGGCCGCTCTCCATCCTGGTCTGGTTCGGCAGCTGCAGAGACCAAAGGACAGACGGGATGAAGACCAGCAGACATCTCACACATGTTCAACAATGATTTTATTCTCTTTCACCGTCCACCATGTTTCTCACAACATGCTGCAGAGCTGAGCTGCAGGATTTATTGACTCTACTGACATCTGTCTAATCTTTTCTACGAAACAAGTGGCTGACAAATGTATAAACACTGGTTATAAATATAACATATATTTACATATGTTATATTTATCAGCTGAAGGGAATGTGACCAAAGGAAGTTAAGAAGCAGGAGAACTTCTACTGTGAAGCAGAAGTTCATGTATTTCTGTATTTGTATGTTGTTGCTTCGGTTTGTTGGACACAGAACTCTGTTATGACTAAACCAGGACCTGAGACTCATTTCTTTAAAATCTAAAGCCCCAGTAGTCTGACCGTCAACAGGAACCTCAAACAGGATATTTGAATCTTAGAAACTTTAGAAAACTCTGGATTAACTATCAGAGATCTCCTCTGTAGCAGTCGGACTCTTCTTTTTGTGAACACATCATGATAACGTTATAATGTACCTTCAGCCAGTACTCATGTTCACTGAGCAGAGCCTGAAGGCATCATAGTGTAACTGAAGTGAACCTCTGTTGGTTAGCCGTTAGCGGTGCTGCTAACGTTACTAGCTCTCCTCCTGTTGGTTAGCCGTTAGCGGTGCTGCTAACGTTACTAGCTCTCCTCCTGTTGGTTAGCCGTTAGCGGTGCTGCTAACGTTACTAGCTCTCCTCCTGTTGGTTAGCCGTTAGCGGTGCTGCTAACGTTACTAGCTCTCCTCCTGTTGGTTAGCCGTTAGCGGTGCTGCTAACGTTACTAGCTCTCCTTCTGTTGGTTAGCCGTTAGCGGTGCTGCTAACGTTACTAGCTCTCCTTCTGTTGGTTAGCCGTTAGCGGTGCTGCTAACGTTACTAGCTCTCCTCCTGTTGGTTAGCCGTTAGCGGTGCTGCTAACGTTACTAGCTCTCCTCCTGTTGGTTAGCCGTTAGCGGTGCTGCTAACGTTACTAGCTCTCCTGTTGGTTAGCCGTTAGCGGTGCTGCTAACGTTACTAGCTCTCCTGTTGGTTAGCCGTTAGCGGTGCTGCTAACGTTACTAGCTCTCCTCCTGTTGCTTTAAACACCGATTGGTTGTTTACAATGAAACATGATCAGAGATCAGAGACTAGAAACACATGTTCTACTGAGTCAGTACAACTTTATTTACACTGTGATGGTTAACGGTAAAACTTTATTTACACTGTGATGGTTAACGTTCAAACTTTATTTACACTCTGATTGTTAACGGTAAACTGTGAGAGGGGTCCTATTGGACCTTCAGACTCACGTTTTAGAAAAGGAATCGAGGTGTGAAATATTTTGTGACTATTTTAACTGAGTTTGAGAGTTTTATTTGGGCAAATTAAATGATCTGATTGTGTCTGTGAAACAACAAACCGAGCCACAAGATAATAATAATATCACAAGACTCTGGCTGTAGAGGTCTGGGTGGGGTCGGGGGTGTTGGAGGCAGAAAGCAGGGCTACATACAAATATGTTTGGTCCAGGAGCAGAGCTAAGAGGGCCGGCCAAGGCCTGGAAGAAATCAGGAGGCTTAGAAAAGACGAGCTCCTCCTCCTCCTCAAAGTCTGCTAGACTTTTTAACAGGTCGGGAGGTAGAAGAGGCTTGTTGTCCTGGTGAGAGATGAAGCCAGAGGAGGAAGAGGAGGAAGAAGAAGAAGAAGAAGAAGAAGAAGAAGAAGAGGGGGGGGGTAAAATAAATAAGGCAAGCCGGTAAGACTGAGCTGGAAAAGAAGGAAAGTTAAGCCAAAAGCTCTGGAAGAATGAAACAAATATCAGAGATCTGCATCATTCAGCAGGTATTTATGTTGAACATCAATATTATCAGATTCATAGTCCGTCCTCGTGACACCAGGTCAGGTGACATGCTGCACCAGTTAGAGAGAGAATGTCCTCATTAAAGGTCCAGAACATCACAATAATTCTATGATTTAGTTCCATATATATATTGAATCAGCCAACAGTTGTACGTCTGCATGTCAACAACTGACTGTCAGATCAAATAAATAAAGTGATAAAAACAATCCTCCTCCTCCCTCAGAGATGCTCACCTCAAAGGGGGGGCCCCGGGGCCCACCGGAGCCGTCTTGCTCGGAGCAGATCCCGCCCGGCGGAGGCCTCTTCATGCGGTCCGCCATCACAGCCAGACCGTCCCCCATCCTGTAGGTGGGCTCCCAGTAGAAGTCCTGCATCTTGACATTGGGGTACTTGATCTTCTTCTCCATGCTGGCCGGCTGCAGCTGGTGCTCGTACAGTTTGAGAGGATCCTGAGCCGCCATGTAGAAGGTCTGCTGCTGCTGAGGCTGCTTCATGGACATCTGCATCTTCTGCAGAGCAGCCTGACCCTGGTTCCACATCTGAGCCGGCTGATCCTGGACCTGCATGTACTGCCCAGACCAGAGACACAAACACAGTAAATGTCAAC